>NW_024868751.1:27653-64005 GCF_013358625.1 Macadamia integrifolia | reverse complement strand
TGGTGTGAGGGAACCTAATTTTTAAGTTGCAAACCTGAGAGAGCCAATGAAGGCTATAAGACGAATGAATGAAGTCTATAGTATTGCTTGGAAAGAGCCTCTCGTAGAAGGAACCAGGTAATCCTGTGATGGAACATGGCCCAAACTTTTCACCCTTCTCCTTCTTTAGTTGCTCATAGAAAACCGGCAAGCTCTTGAAAATGGTGTTGAAGTCATTACTTGGAAGATCATTGAGGAACACTTGGAATTCGGGTGTATTACAATTCAACTGATGACAGATTTCATCAATAGCTTCAATGATCTCTGAAATCACTAGTAGGGTATTAGGCCCTGAAGAACAGCCCAAATCTGCTACCCTTAAACATGGAGGTAAATTGGTGGTAAACAGATCTGAAATACTCCGAATCACCACTGGCTTTGCCTTGGTTATCACCAGTTTCTGAAAAAGACCCATATTCAATCTCTTAGAAGAAATGAAAATGAAATAATTTCGAGAACACATGCAGGGAATATTAAATAACAAGTGTGTGTGTGAGAGAGAGAGAACGAACTTGAAGGTTGGAGTTAGTAGCATAGCTAGTTTCTCCATCCCCCCCATTCATGTGGAGAACTTGTTGGACTTCCATGGCTAGTGGAATGAGAACTGTTAACCTTGCTAATATATTTATACGTATTTGATCAATGAACCCAATGGATAAGATTAAACAAAGGGTTACCAAAAAAGATCAGATAAATTAAACAAAGACTTGACCAGAGGAATGAAGCATGCAGTTCTCCAATAGGATTTTAAAAATGAGATTGACATAATTAGGTGAAGTCGAACGATTTGGATTGGGAAGATAATATAACTCTTAGCTGTTTGTAATGAGACGAAGCAAATTTTAGTAAGTTTCTTAGTGCGAACAGGTGAGAAGCCATTAAAAATAGGGAAACGAAAGTGATAGGCATACGTAGGGGCGGTGTCGTAGTGGCAGTTAGATAAGCGTTGTTTAAGATAGAGGTTCTGCAATGGTGTTGGGTTGGGTTGGGCGACTCAGGCTTCTGAATACCTTAGTTCAATCCTGGGTCCCTTTAGTTAGGATTAGGTCTGGTTCGGCTCTAAGCATTCAGGGATTGAAAATTCCCATGAGTATTGATCACGAATTTCTGTCCCATGTGTTTGAAGATTACTCCCATGAAGATGACAATGAAGAACTACGTGTCCCTTAGAACTCCCAAACCAAGAAGATGTTAAGTAATGGCTGCAGGTATCATAAGTATTCTATTTATAATAGAATCTCTAAAATCCTATTCCACTCTCACAATGGAAAGAGTTAGGAATTTCCTAATCAGAGTGGGTCTATAACTGCTTAGATCCAATAGATCCATCGATATCAGTTAAGTTCACATAAAAAGTCCTAACAACCTAACCTTGATATTGGCTCCAACCATGAGAGGAGTAAGGGAAAATAAGGGTTGGGTGGGGCTGGCGAGGAGAAGTAAAAAGACGAGGAAGGAGGAGTAGAAGAAGATAGGGTCATGCTGGGTCAGTCCAGTCTCAGCTTGAGCTCAACCCTAGCCTGTCTCCAGCAGGGCCATAAATTTTGAACTCTGACCAACCCTCAAAGTTGGAGTATCTCAGCCCAAACCCAGTCCGGGGTAGGCTTGGGCCAACATGGCCAAACTTGAACCCCTAAACTAATGCAATGAATCATTGTTCCTGCTGCCTCTGCCTCGGTGAGAGAGAGAGAGAGGACAATTTTTCCACGCATATACTCTCTAAAGTCCACTTGTTAAGTCATTCTCTTTCTCAGTGGTGATCTACCTTTAGAAAAAGGTTCACAATTTTTCTAGTCATACTCTCTGAAGTCCACTTGTTATATATTATTGAACTGGGTGGTCATCTTCGGTTTATGGCTCGTGCTGTTCTTATGACCAAATTGGTTTATCATTCCTACTTTGAAAAGAAGTTCTAATTATTCGCATTTTTATTTGGTGACTTCAATGCAAATTGACCCATCTGTGGGTTGCTCAGATGGTTAAGACGAATCGGAGATTGTGTGGATTAGGCTCAAGGTCTCAGGTTCAATTAAAAAAAATAAATAAATAAAAAAATAAAAAACCTTCAATGCAAATTGGACCGAGAAATGGCTCTTTTCTAACCCATTTGCGTTAATTTCAAATTAGTCATAAAAATGAATTTTAAACAAATTACAAAACATTATCCTAATCACGATAAGATGAAATTAATTCGATTTAAATGGAATAACATGTTGAAACAAATAAAGTTGAAAGGAAATTACAACAACGAATTAACTTATTATAAGGAGAACTGTGGCATGGTGGAAGAGGCAGCATTATAAGCGATATTGGTAAATTGACTTTATGTGCGAGAAAAGAATGAATTAATTGATCAAGAAATTTCCATCAATCTGCCTCCAAATCACAAAATATATTGGAAAGGTGGATCTGCAACATTAACATTTTTTTTTTCTAGTTCAATAGGGTTGGCTGCCTCTGGGCAGCTAAAGCATAAATAAAGGACTTCTTTTCTTATTCTAAGCCTCTTCAAAAGTCTCAAAGCTTCACTTTCCTCTCAAGGAAATGACAAAAGTAACAAACTTACCCTCCTCCTTGGAGAGGTGCTCACTAACATACTCCATGTACCTAGC
The DNA here is from genome assembly GCF_013358625.1 of Macadamia integrifolia. Taxonomy (NCBI): domain Eukaryota; kingdom Viridiplantae; phylum Streptophyta; class Magnoliopsida; order Proteales; family Proteaceae; genus Macadamia; species Macadamia integrifolia. The sequence continues at coordinate 61,354 of NW_024868751.1, read as the reverse complement.
AAACAAAATATCAATTATAGCATTTCCAAAGTGACAAGCGATCATGAGTTCTGTTACAGCTCTTATACACTTTGCCATTTTCTGCGCACTTATCCATCTATCAAACATGAAGCCTTTGTTGTCATCATCATCACTCACATCCCAATTGACATCAAAGATTTCTAGTTGATTAAGATAAAATGATCCTTCTGCACGAACTACAGCCTCTAACTCTTTACTAGAAGGCATATAGAAGGGCAAATTAAATGAATCAACTTGAGCTTCTTCAATCAAATTAATAAAATTTTAACAATCAGAATATGAGAAGAAAATCAATCCTAATAACCATTAAATTTGTAAGTATAATATACATGGTAAGCACTAAGCATACCTCTGACACCAAATCATTCAGTGACTTGGACAAGAGCACCCAAAAGTAACCCTCTTTACCCAAGGGATCTTTACTTCTCCTGCCTAACATTGTTATAACCATTCGCCCTCTTGGTGTCATTTCATTGGAGCGCAAACTAAGAAATAATGAAAAATCCTTTTGAAATAGTTCTAGGTACGCTTTGAGCACACTAGGAAGACTCGTCCTTGCCAAGTAAATATTCCCTTTATTCTTTTCAACTAATGGAGGAACCTAGAATGCATCAAGGTTAAGAAATATATCAACGCTTGTATGAATGCATGGGCATGATGGTAAGGACATTCATTCTGAGTTATAATGAATTAGTTTTTGTTATCCTAGCTCTATTGCACATATATTCAGTGCTCAACACATGTCATTTCCAGTTCAAGAAATATCTTTTCCATACACTTTAAATGACAATGGATGAGACATGTGTCGAGTGCTAACATAAGTGCAGAGTGCACATACATGCAGCAAAGCTAGAGAGACTTTTTTTATTTTTTTTCTGAGGGGGGAGGAGATTGTACAGAAATACATGTATATAGAGAGGTATCCTTATGAATAACCCTTTGGATTCTTTATTAACATGCCACAGCTTACTTTGTACTCTAATTTTGTGGCTAAGTTATCCACATCATTTTTTAGGCTTAGACTCATCATGATTTTCAACCAAAAAGCAATACACCATCCAGCATGTGACAATAATATTAGGAACCCAAATTTATTCAATTGGAATACTACATAGCTTAAAAAGAGGGTGCAAGAGTTCAATGGTATGAGGTAGAGGAGGTGGAGGAATTAATTAATTTGCAAACCTGAGAGAGAAAATGAAGGCTGTAAGAGGAAAAGGAAGTATATATTACTGCTTGGAAATAGTCTATCATAGGAAGAACCAGGTAATCCTGTGATGGAACATGGCCCAAACTTTTCACCCTTCTCCTTCTTTAGTTGCTCATAGAAGGCCGGCAAGGTTTTGAAAATGGTGTTGAAGTCATTACTTGGAAGATCATTGGGGAACACTTTGAATTCTGGTGTATCACGATTCAACTGATGACAAGTTTCATCAATGGCCTCAATGATCTCTGAGATCACTAGTAAAGTGTTGGGCCCTGAAGAGCACCCCAAATTTGCTACCCTTAAGCATGGAGGTAAGTTGGTGGTATACAAATCTGAAATGCTCCCAATCACCACTGGCTTGGTTATTATTAGTTTCTGCAAAGATCCAAGTTCAATGAAAATGAAAGAAATTAGAGTGGGTGGAAAAAATATTGGAGGACTCAGGAGAGAGAAGCTTTGAGAAGGATGGGGGGATTTCCGCTGCCCCCCCCCCCCGATAGAGGAAAACAGCGGAGGATTACAGACTTTTGGGGCTCGACAAGCAGCACTTTGCCTTTGCCAGAGTCTGGTAATGAGGTTTCCGGCCAACCTGTACTGGCCGAAAAGCATCAACCAAGGGAGGAGGTGATCACTAGTCATGGAGGGGGAACACAATCTTACGCTGCAATGGCGAAGAGGTCTATGCCAAACATTGATGATCTCCCAGACCTGATTCACGCTAGAAATCTCACAAAAATTATGATTCCTCAGGAGGCATATGAAGAGAAGTCATATGAAGAGAAGTTACATTCTTTCTCTCACACACTGATTGGTCGAGTAAATTTTCTCTTTGTCTCAATGGACGAAGTAAGGACTGACGCAAAGAATGTCTGGAATCTGAAGGGTAGGGTGACCCTTGCGCCTTTGGGAAAAGGTTTCATCCTTCTTCGATTTGAAGTGGAAGGTGATATGGCTTCCCTGTGGAAAAGGGGCCCTGTCAAAGTTAAGGGACAGATCATACAATTCTAGCGATGGCGACCAGAGTTTAGACCAAACTGGTCTGGATTCGATACCCAGAGCTACCTATGGAGTATTGGCATGAGAAAATCTTACTCTGCATGGGAAAAGCCTCAGGGCACCCTGTAGAGGTTGATCGCAGAACGCTACATGGTACCATGGGGAATTATGCTAGGGTGCTGGTGGAAGTGCCAATGAGCGGCACCAGAGTGGAGGAAATTCAGGTTGAAAGAAAACAACCGGGGAAAGATGTTTTATTCTGGTTCAAACAAAGAATTATTTACGAAGGCGGCATTGGAAAGTGCACATTCTGTAAGAAACTGGGTCATCTTGTTGAGCAGTGTAGATCTAAGAAGAACAATGAGCGAAAGCCGGCAGAGGTAGACCGGCGTCTAGCTGGAACTCTTTAGGCAATGGAGGAGGAGGGTGGTGCATCCAAAATAGGGGCAATCCATGGCAAATCTTCTCAATTGGTAGGAGATCGTAGATCTCCTCTCCCTATGGTAACTTCCCCATTTAGAGAAACTATTCCACCATTGGAAGATATAGAAAATATAGAAAGCCCACAAATGGACGGTTTGAAAGAAGGCAACTTGGAAATTCTTATTCCAGCCCCACATACCCATGAGAGTTCTATCCAGGACCCGACCATTGTGGATAACCCTCTGGGCAGTGGATATGGATCCGATTCAGACCAGGAGGAATCAGAATTCTACTCATTCGAGAAGGAGTCGCTGGCCTCTGGCACGACAGTGACGACGCGAAGGAGGGAGAGACTGATTCGGTTGTTGCAGTCAATGAAGCTGAAGGCAGCATTGCTCCTAGAACTCTTCGCCCTCGAAAAAATAAAGTGGTCTATATTGGTGGTCGTGGAGGTCGCCATCAGGTAAGAGGAGGGAGAGGCAGTTGTGGGCAGGATTGGGGTGATCCAGAACATGTGATCTCTGAACTATCTCCATCTGCCCTTAAGGCAGGCAGAATAATTATTCATCACCAAGAAGGAGAAGAACTTGATCATGCTATTACAAGAGCAGATGGCGAGGCTAGAAGAAAAGGAAAATCTACTGCTGCGACGGGGCAGGCCTTGAGGTCTGATCGTCAGGTGCTCCCCAAGAATTGATTTATGAAGATCCTCTTTTGGAACATAAGAGGAATGAAGAAGGTAGTCAGAAAGCACACCTTAAGAGAGTTAATAAAGAAGAAGAACCTTGATCTCCTTTGCATTGCTGAACCAATGATCCCAGTAAGTAATTTTCCAACTCTATATTTTAATAGATTGGGATTTTACTCCAAATTTATTTACAATAATAGAATTGGTAGAATTCTAAACTTATGGATAATGTGGAAAAGAAATATGGCCTGCCCTGTGGGCTGTGGTGATTTCTGAATCATCGTAGTATATTTCAGTATCCCTGATTTGGGACCTCACCCAAATTCAAGTCTCTTTTGTCCATGCTAGCAATTTTAGAGCAGAGAGGAGAGCTCTATGGTTGGACTTGGTAGCAGATACCCCTCACACCCCCACCCCTTGGGCCATGGTCAGCGATTTTAATGCTTACCTTCAGTCACATGAAAAAAAGGGGCCAAGTAATTTTAGTTTGGGCTCTGCCGCGGAATTCAATGCTATGGTGGACTCTCGTTCCATGTCTCAGCTACCTTCAAGTGAGAGAAAATTCACTTGGAGTAATAATCAGAAAGTTGGCAATGTTTCAGTTGTGCTTGATAGAAGCTTCTACAATGAGCAGTGGTTATCTGTTTTCCAAGACTCCTCGCAACTAGTGATGCCGAGAATAGCTTTTGATCATGGCCCAATATTGATGGTCTCTGATGCCAGCCAGCACCCCTCAAATTGCCAATTTTGTTTCCACCAATTTTGGATGGAACATAAAGACTTCGTCAGAGTAGTGGCTTCGTCCTAGTCTGAATGGGCCCTTGGATCCCCTATCCTTGTTCTTACTTCTAAATTGAAGCAGCTGAAAAGGACCCTAAAATCCTGGGCGAGATCTGCCTTTCCTAACCTTGATGAAGACCTAGAGCGTGCGAAAAAGACTCTTAACCAGATTCATGATCAGATTGCAAGCGAAGGGATGAACGATCATCTGTTTGCTCTGGAAGCTAATGCAAAGACGGGATTGGTGAAAGCCTTGGAAAACCATAAAAAAGTCTAGGTTGAAAAGGCGAGAATCAGGTGGCTGAAAGGCGGTGATAGGAATTCCAAATTTTTTCACATTTCAGTCAAAATGAGAAGAAACAAAAATACAATCAGAGCGCTCAAGAAGCCGGATGGGACCATTGTGGAAGGGCAAAATCAAATAGGGGAATACATTGTGGACTTTTACAAGAGGTTCCATAGAGCCACCCCAACAGCGAATCATGAGAATTTATTGGATAATATTCCAAAAGTTCTAAACCAGATGGACTGCTATAAGATGGACTATCTTCCTGGGAAAGAGGAAATAAGGAGGGCAGCTTGGGCGCTTGACCCGGATAGCTCATCGGGCCCCGATGGCTTCTCTGGTGCATTCTTTCGCAAATGCTGGGATACGGTGGAAGTGGAGGTATGCAACACAGTGAGACAATTTTTCAGCATAGGGTCTATGCCAAATGGGGTAAATAATAATTTTTTGGTATTGATTCCAAATATGGATGGCGCAAATACGCTTGATAGATTTCACCCTCTTTGTATGGGAAACTTCTTTTGTAAAATCATATCCAAAGTTATGGCGATGCGCCTTGAGACTCTCCTCCCTCGTCTGATCTCAAAAGAGTAGGGTGCCTTTCAGAAGGGGAAGATGATCCATGACAACATCTCTGTGGCTTCTGAGCTTGCAAATTTAATGTTCTCTGCGACCAGAGGTGGGGGCCTTGGACTTAAAATTGACATAAGGAAGGCTTATGATACTATTTCCTGGTCATTTATTTTTCAGGTTTTGAGTAAATTTGGCTTCTCCAACACATGGATCAATTGGTTGCACCAACTCTTGCTATCGACCAAAATTTCTATTCTGGTGAACGTAGGTCCTCAGGGTTTCTTTGGGGTGGAGCGTGGTCTGAGACAAGGTAATCCTATATCCCCCATGTTGTTTATCATAGCAGAAGAAATTTTGTCTAGAGGGCTGGCAAACCTAGTTCAGAGCAAGAGTCTCAAACCGATCAGTGGCCCAAGAGGCGTTGCTACTCCTGGACACATTTTATTCGCAGATGATATATTCATCTTCACCAATGCCTCCTTGAGATCTGTTAATGCTCTAAAAGCCTTCTTGATGAAGTATCAGGAATTCTCAGGCCAATGCATCAGCTTTGAGAAAAGTAAGCTTTTCCTGGGAAAGATAGCTCCAGCTTGCAAGTAGACTATTACTGATACCCTTGGAATTCAAATATGCACCTTCCCAACTCGCTACTTAGGAGTTGAAATATTTAAGGGTAGAGTGAAAAAAGAGGCTCTGCTTCCGGTGATGGACAAGGTGAAGGGCCGTCTAGCGGGTTGGAAAGGAAATCTCTTGTCATTGACGGGCAGAACGGAGTTTGTTAGATCAGTCATTGCAAGTATCCTGAACCATAGTTTTGCTATCTATTGGTGGCCATCTTCCCTTTTGACAATAATGGAACGATGGATGAGAAACTTCATTTGGACAGGGGAGACTGAAACTTCCCAAAAAATTACTATAACATGGGACCCCGTTTGCAAGCCTAAAGAGGAAGGTGGTTTAGGTATTAGGAGACTCAGAGATACTAATAAAGCTATGGTGTGCAAGCTTGCTTGGAGGATCAAGCATGAGAGGACACCCACCAGTTCCTTCCTTAAAGCTCGCATTGTCAAAACAGATGGTAACTTCAAAAAAAGAGTTTCTTCTTCTATTGCCTTGGGGGTGAAAAAAGTTTGGAGATTTGTGGAAGAAAATGAAAGATGGATTATCGGTAATGGTAATCTTACCAATTTTTGGAAAGACAAATGGTGGGGGCCTAAATTCGTACTAGAGGAGCTACAGAGATCGGACCTACCTACTCTTAGCTTTACCGCTAAGGTGAGAAAATTTATTCATGAAGGAGAATGGGCGCTCCCTGAGGTGAGATCGATGGAGCTGAGAAGAATTTTCGATAAAATTAAGCAAATTAAAATCCCTTCAGGTGAATTAGATGACACATGCTGCTGGTCTTTGTCGACTCTGGGATCTTTCTCTACAGCCTCTGCTTGGGAGGGCATCAGAAGGACGGCTAACAAGACTCCATGGAGCACTCTGGTTTGGAGGAAAGGTCTACCACCTAGGTTTTCCACTCTGGGTTGGTGCCTCACACATGGTAAACTGCCAACGGATGAGCAGATTAGGCATGAGGGGATTTACCTTACTTTTAGGTGTGCCCTTTGCAACCAAGATGAAGATAGCATTGAACACATATTCCTCAGATGCTTCTTTGCAACCACTGTCTAGAAATCATATGTAGACTGCTTTGAGGTGAGATGGAAAATGCATCAGTCGATTGATAGTCTGATTAGATGGTGGAAAACGAAGGCTAGACTAGTAAATCTCAAAACACCTTAGATGATGGGTTTCTCTATTATAGCAGCAAATATTTGGTGGGAAAGGAACAGAAGGTGTCATGATAACGCCTCCAGGAATGAAAAGAAGATATTTGACTTCAGTCGTCTAGAGCTCTACCTATGCATAGGCAAGGTGAAGGGGGAGGTGAAGTCTCCGATTGATGTTATGTGTTGTAGGAGATTGGGATTATTTGCAGTTCCGTCCAGGCATCTCCCTCCTCTGGAAGTCCACTAGTGTAAACCTCATCTAAATTGACTAAAGGTTAATGTTGATGGTAGCGCTCTGGGAAACCCAGGAAGAGCAAGGGCCGGAGGGGTTGCTCGCGATCATGATGGTCAGGTTTGTGATTCGTTTAGCATTTTTCTACGTATAAAACAGATTTATGAAGCAGAGTTTGAGGCTGTTATGGAGGGAATTTTGATGGCAAAGGCGATGGATGCAAGAAGTCTTTGGATAGACTCTGACTCGGCTGCGGTGGTCACTGCGATTAAGAGAAACCATATCTCGTGGTTCACTCTTCAAAAATGGTTGACACTTCTTCCTTTCCTGGAATCAATCCCATGGAAGATCTCTCATTGCTTTCATGAAGCAAATTCGATAGCAGACTTCTTGGCAAAACAGGCTTCCAAATCTGGAAATTCTGAGTTCTCGGTGTCTTTCCCCAGACATGTGGTAGAGTATTTAAAGAATGATATTCAGGGTAGGCATTGTTTTAGATTCCTATAGGGCTTTTGCTAGCTCTCTCTGCTGATGGCCATGCCGAAGGTGGAGATTGCTAGTGGCGCTAAGGGTTTCTGCCTTGCCCTTTTCTTTGGTTTTTGATGTATCTTTTCTTTTCCTTATAATAAAGATCATCTTTTAGCAAAAAAAAAGAGAAAGAAATTAGAGTGGGAGGCTAGATAATCATTATGTGTGTGTGTATAGAGAGAGAGAGAGAGAGAGAGAGAGATAACTTGAAGTTGGGAGTTACTAGCTTAGCTAGTTTCTCCATTCCCCCCATTCATGTGGAGAACTTGCTGAACCTCCATGCCTTCTCTTAAGTTTTAGAGTCTTATGCAACAACTTTGCGAGTAGTGTACTGGAAATTGTAACCATTCTTGTTTATATATGCATGCGTTTGATCCTTCAAACTTGCTTGGGCCTGATAAGAGAATAGTAATTTGGCCACACCAGCATTATGTGCTGGCAATGACAAGGAGATAGAATCGAAATCCATTTCCCCAAGAAAGAAACAAGAGTTAAGGATTTTGAATGCTAGCTACTTTGTTACTATTGTAGGTACCATGGACCTCCGCGCCGCGCGGGATCGCGATACGGCACGTAGCGCGTGTGAACACGCTAGGGTTCAACCCTAATGAGATGAGAATCCTTAAATGCTAGCTACTTTGTTACTATTGTAGGTACCATGGACCTCCGCGCCGCGCGGGATCGCGATACGGCACGTAGCGCGTGTGAACACGCTAGGGTTCAACCCTAATGAGATGAGAATCCTTAAATGCTAGCTACTTTGTTACTATTGTAGGTACCATGGACCTCCGCGCCGCGCGGGATCGCGATACGGCACGTAGCGCGTGTGAACACGCTAGGGTTCGACCCTAATGAGATGAGATGGTATCCCCTGGTCATCAAATGCAAAGGGAGGATACACATTATGGGTAAAAGGAGTCGCCACCTAGAAAGGGTCTAGGACCCATAAATGTCTCCCCCAATCAAGGGAGAGAGACTAATGACTCTGATGGATAAGGTTGGTTTGCACCAAGATTCTGGACAAGTGTCAAGTGACAAACTGGGAAGGTGTTAGGCACCCAGTCTGCCCGACCCTAAGGCCGGTCTCTTTTTGTTTGACCAAAGTTTGTTTTTACCCTACTAACTAGTCCTAAATCTAGGTCACTGAAAACCCTAAACTAGGTATCTAAGCATGACATGTGAAAACCCTAAACCAAATGTCTAAATTATGCTAGCTAGGTTATGATGCAAATAATGAAATGATTACGCTAATTAAAATTAAAAACCCTAAATGATTTAATTAATATATTATGAGTCTTAGATTAAACTAATTAAATAAGCCTAAATCTAGGATTAATTTAGCAACTTATGAAACCCTAAATTACACTAATTCGATTAATTGAGCCTGACCTAGATGGATGATCAATGAATTTGTGAGATCCTAAATTGAATTAATTAAAGTGATTAAACCCAATCCCTAATAATTTGTGAAATAAATTATTGCAATCCTACTTAATCTAATTGGTAAAAATATTTTTAAATTAAATGGGGCCTAATTAAATTAGAAAAGTTAAATGGACTAATTACATTAAATGAATGCATTTTTTCTAATCTACCTAATCTAGTATAGGAGGATTAAACTAAACCTAAGGTTTAATTAAATTAATTATGAAACCTAATTGGACCAATTATGTCTACTTTAAGCTAATCCTAAGATGAGTTAAACATTTTTCAAAACCCTAGTTAATCTAATGAGAAGAGAATCTTTTAACTAATTAATCTAGTTAATTATCCTACATTAAATAACTAATTAGTTGATTGATTAAAATAAACAAACCCCTAGAGGGAAAAAGATTGGTAATTACACAAGTTTAATAAATTGAATTGAATGAAGAAATCAAATGCAATGAGTTAAAAAGCTAAATTAACAAACCACAATTAAATAAACAACAGTTGAAATGACTAATTACATTAACTAAGTTACTTTAATTAATCTAAATTAGTACTACACTAATGCAAGTGAATGTTGGAGTACAAAAGATAAGAGATAGTAGGAAAACCCAAATACCCAATACGCACCTAATGCTACGAGCCGGTTTGGGGGGCCAGCCACGCCCGTCCTAAACTAAACACGCCCTAAACTACGTCCCATATATTATTAAGAGATAAAAGAAAACAAAGAAAAGAAAATCATGTCAAAGATCCTTATCCGATGTTGGCAAAAAGAAAAAATAGATTCAAGTACGGTCTGATCACCACAAATCTCAAACCCAACAAAGAAAAGAGAGCATAGTGAGTTTTTCTTCTTGTATTTCCTATTATAAAATATATATACCTCCCTTTACTCTCTTCCATAAACAATATGAGATTAAACATTCCCTACTGTTCTGCTTTAAACAAAAAGCAATATCAAGCAGATCAATGGTTCAGACCTTGTGGACAATAAAAACAAGGGAAGTTAATAGTGGTGTTTTGAAACTCATTTAATACAACTCCACAAATCAAATATTAAGTACTTCACATAACAGGACAAAGAGGGAGCTTCAAAAGAGATTACTAATCAAATGGTTAAGTACTTCACATAACATATCACTAATCAAAGAGGGAGCTTCAAAAGAGATTGTTCCACTAGGGAGAGCCAGGAACTCTCAACATATTGGGGATCTGTGGATTTTGTGCAAATGGACAGGGGCAGCAGCAGGGAAGGAAAAGAGAAGAAGAGAAGAAGAAGAAGAAAAGAAGAAGGAGGTGCAGGCTCGGTTAGGTTTCAGCAGCAGGGAAGGATATTTTCACAGAGAATAAAATCCAGATTTAAAAGAAATCAAAATAAACAAAATCAGATGGTCAAACAATGTTGGAACTGGGATCGAGTTCAACAAATCAATGATAGAACAGCTACTGAAAATCAGGGATTAATCTACTGGTTAAATCAGCAAATAGAAGGTAATCTTAGTCGATCTAGGATAGGGGGGAAAAAGTAACTTCACAGACCAAAACAGAAATCAGAATGTAGAGATCTAAGAAAAAAAAATCGATTACAGTATATGAATTAATAATCAACAAACAGAATGGCAGCAGTACTAGATTGATTGTAATCAGAAACTCAGATTTAACAAATGAAGGGAGAAAGGAGTAGTTGCAGGTTTGGTTAGGAAGAAAGAAAAGAAGAGAAGAAGAAGAAGAAAAGAAGAAGAAAAAGGGGGTTCGGGTTCGGCTGGAGAAAGAAAGAAAGAAAAGAAGAGAAGAAGAAGAAGAAAAGAGGAAGAACTAGTTGCAGGTTCGGCTGGAGAAAGAAGGAAAAGAAGAGAAGAAGAAAAAAAAGAAAAAGAGAAGGAGTTGCAGGTTCGGCTGGAGAAAGAAAGAAAAGAAAACAAGAAGAAGAAGAAAACAAAAAGAAAAAGAAAAAGAGGAGAGGAGGGTTAGGTGCGGCTGCAGGAGAAAAAACGAAAGTAAAGAAGAAGAAGAGAGGAGGGTTAAGTTGTATGAAAGATTCTGATCCGAGGGTCCAAATTGAAAGAACAAAGAGTAACTTAAAAAAAACTAAACCAAATAAAGGTAAACATGTAAAACAAAAAAAAAACAATTAAATTTAACTAAACTAAAAGAATCAATTAAACATGAATATCTTTAATTGGACCGGAATAAATCAATTTACATCTAATAAATCATATTGAACCAAATTGAGACTAATTTAGCATAATTAATCTAAATAAATTAATGATTAATAAATTAGGAATTAATTTATTAATTAAACTAATTCTAAATCACTATTGGGAGGAAAAAAAATACCTTAAACCGGCTTTAATCAAAAAACAAGGGGAGATAACCCTTGTGCTTTAAGCCCCGAATCAAACCGAACCGGACAAGATATCCCGGCTCAAGGAAGGATTAATGTATTAAACTTTTAAACTTGGAGAATGTTTGATTTTAGAGAGGGAATTAACAAAAACCATATTCCTTCTCCCAAATCCTTTTTCAATTTTTCTCCTCCTTTTTGGAAGAGGGGAAAGGCTATTCTTATAGCCTTGGGACTTGAGACAATTCTCTCAAATTTCCGATGTGGGACTAAAAAACTAGAGAGAATAGTCCCAAAAGGCTTACTTTTGGACAAAGGGGTTTGGGCGCCACGTGGCACCCTTTGGTTGCTCGGAATGGAATCTGATACCCAACTTTGGATTCAACTTTTGGGGGTCATATCTTTCAAACCGTTTGTCGAAATTCGACGCGTAATATATCGTTAGAAAACTCAGTCCGAGCACTATCCAATGATGTGAGATACGATTGTAGTCTCAACCGAGAACTTTTACGAAAATACGCATATAGTAGGGATCTGGATCATATAATGAAAGAGAGAATCATGCGTCGATTCGCATAGTTCTCGCATCAAAGTGTAATATCCGACTTGAGGGGACAAACAACAATAATCCACAACATCAAATTCTAATTTTTTTGAAAAAAAATTCTCTTGAAAGTTTATAGGAAAATATGGTCATTTTCTACTCTAAGTTTGAAAATTCTCCAAGTCTAAAATATCCAACATGTAATCCTTCATATTGTCATCATTGCCGGGGGGTGACAAAATTCGATGTCTACAACTATGTATAATCTCATCTCACCTATCTTTTTCCATGTATATTCTCACCTACATTATTCCCTTTTATATTGTAAGCTTCCTTTCATTCTCTCTATTGTTTTTAAGGAGAAGAATCGCTGGACTATTGAGATAAGCAAAAATATTATTTGTGTGTCTTCTCTAAGCACAGTCACTTACTTTTCTATCAGACCTAAGAGGTCAAAAGATAAAACAATGACTTGGTTGCAGACACAAATGGAAAATAAATAAATAAATAAAACAAGAGGATTCCCTAAAAGGCAACGTGTCTTTACATCAGCATGGGGACCAACGGGAGCACATGGGAAGCATCAGCAGTGATGAGATATCTTTTTTTCATGGGGGTAGAGTGGTCATTTATCCCCTCACCGTGTCTAGGAGCAAAGGCGGCATTGCCTTTTTAACTTCTTTTTCTCATAGACAAAGACTTGAGTGGAAAAGAAGACTTGAGTAGTATAGTGCATTAATAATGAAATCATTCCGTCGTTTTTTCTTCAAAAATGATGGTTCTATAAAGATTAGCTGGAAAGGATCATGTGGAATATTACTCACTATTTCCACGAAGTTAATATGATGGTGGATACACTGGCGAAGCATGCAGTGGCTGTTCAAATTTCAGATAGTTAGGAGGCTCCACCCAGGTGCTCTATGATAAACATTAGTTGGGATGCTATATATTGAGAAGCTTCGGTTTTGTTTTAACTTGAGTTTTTGTGTTTTGATTTATCTATCTGCTGATGGTAATGCTGTAACCGGGTAAACTACAAATTTTTATTTTTATTTTTTATATTTTTTAGTTTATCCTTTTGATGATTCTTGTATTCATTCATCTTTAGTAATTTATCAATTCTTGTAGATCTCAAGAGAAAAAAAAAACCAAAAAAAATCCCCAAAAAAAAAAAACAAAAAAACAAAAATAAAATAATAAAATAATAAAATAAAAAAACGAAAAAGAGTGGAGAAGAAATGTGTAGTTGGATTGACTCTGAATAATTATTTGGTCAAAGAGTCCAATAAATTTAGGGAGAATTTGATCATTACCAACAAAATCTAGCTGATTTTTAAAAGGATTAATTTGTTTACCTTAAAAAAAAATTATATATAACCTATTTTTGCATAGGAAATGCTAAGCGTATTGAAACAACAAGACGCGAAGATTTTGGTGTTAGCCAATAAAGAAAAGATAAAAGACAAAACTGGGTTAACTGCGAAGTGCTAATGTTAACAAGCCATTGAAATTTGGGGAGACCAAAGAAATAAGAGTTGGCATCAGGCAAGTGACATGGAGATACTTGTGTATCTTTTCTCTTATCATATCAGCTGAGACTGATATTGATATCTGAATGATTTAGATTGGTATTAATATTGAAACAAAGGTAAAATTAAAAAGAAAAAAAAAAGTGATCGATCCAAATCAATAGCATATTAATATGGGAAATTTACAACATCACTTCTCAGAGAATACCGCTATTAGAGAGACATTCTCTACATAATTATAAATTACGCTTACACCTTTTACAGTCGGTCTCTGTTAAGTGAGGATGTAAAATGAGGATTTTATCCTTTTGACCAAAACACAATCAAATCATATTTTACTCGAGTCCCTAAATACCCCTAACCTTCACTCACTTTCACTGTGGATTTTAGAGGAGGGTTTCCTGCGCAGACATCAACCCTTCTCTAGTGGTTGTCTGTGTTTTCTCCTCAATAAAAAAAAAACAAACAAGAAAAGCCATTACCAATATCTGGCCATACAATATGAAGCCTTAAAACACTAAATACGTCTCGACGGTGCACCGCTTGCTTGCTTCGGACATCGAGTGGTTCGTGATACTAACTCAAGAGTCGTTTACTTTTTTGGAGTTTATCTTTGTGTTAAGATGAACAATGAGGCAAATTGAATTCCAAGGCCTTGTCCATGGTGTTAAGGCAGTGAAACATTTGGCTGTTCAAAGTCTGTGGATTGAATCAGATCTTCGATCTTCTTATAGTCTATGGATTCACCCTAGCTCTATTTAGGTTGAGCTTAGGGTGAATACTATAAAAAGATCGATCAAGATTTTATTTTATTTTTATTATTTTTTTTTTTTTTTTGTAGTGGGTCTCCTCCCCTGTTGATGGTCATATCAAAGGTGGGGGAATGATCCTAGACTTCTTGTCCCTTCACGTTTGTTGGTTGTATCTAGATTGTTTGGATCTTAGTTTGTACTCTATTTTTTTTCCTTTCTTTTTTCTCTTCTTAAAGCAATTGACCTTTTAGAGGGAAAAAAAAAAAAAAAAATAGAAAAGATCGGGGCCCCTATATTGCTACATGGCACAAATCCAAGGTGTTCCCAACCCTTGGATCTTCATTACAATGTGTTTAGTGGTAAAGAGGATTCGATTCCAAAAAATCTATAATACTGCCTTAGAAACAGCCTATCATAGAGCCAGGTAATCCTGTGATGGAACATGGCCCAAACTTTTCACCCTTCTCCTTCTTTGGTTGTTCATAGAAGGACGGCAAGGTTTTTAAAATAGTGTTGAAGTCATTACCTGGAAGATCATTGAGGAACACCTAGGAATTCATATGTATCACGATTCAACTGATGATTTATGTTAATTTTAAAATTCTAAAATGATTCAAGTCATAATCAATGGAGACAAAACCTTTCACAGCGATCAACTCAATTTTGAGTTTTCAAACCTTATTTTTATGTTTACATGAGAAATGCGAAGACTTTTGAATCAATGGAGACTTCAATTGGTTTGCTTGCTTAGACAACTGAATTATCTCAAAACATATTTTAACACATATATGACGTGGACATGTGTTTCAAAATTTCCAGTCGTTGAATGTGCACCACACACCATACTACGTCTTGAGAAATTGAAAAACGAAAGTGATATAAGAGTTATGCCACAAGGGCAGTGACGTAGAGTTTGTTAGGTAAGCTATATTTCGCTGTGCCACACGTATGGGTATGAGGTAATGGAGTGACGTAGAGGTAGTTACGAAAGCTTTCGGCAGAGGCTGGTGGATGATGAATGTGATCTGTAATGGGGAATTGGGGGAATCACATGGGACAAACTACAAATTAAACTCGTGGTATCGGATCGGAGAGAATGTGTATGTTACGACTCACGATTGAAACACGTGTTTATTTTTTGAGATAAACACGTGTTTTAGAACAAAGGAAGAAAGCCGTGGGGTGGATGGTCTGTGGTCCCTCGTTTTGCTAATTAGGTTTTTTCATATGGATTTAGATTTCTTTCAAATAATTTTAAAGGCGTTATTTTATTGATATTTTATTTTATAGGTTTGGATTTTCTGGTAGCATTGTCAAAGTTTCTATTCTTTTCTGTCATTTCCAATATATTGGGATGGAGAGGAATTTTCGTTTATTCTTATTTTGTTTTTTTTTTTTTACTAACGACAAGGCCTGACTAGTCTTGCGGATCTATACTGACTCCATAATCAAACGGATCGAGTTATACCGGGATTAAAGAGCGTTGAGAGTTGAGAGTTGAGTTTCCTAATAAATTTGATTATATTGTTAGAAATACAGCATTTTACTTTTTCCAAAAAAAAATTCATCATTTTTGTTTTTTAATTTTGACAGGTGACTTAGTTTGCCAGACTCAAATTAGTCACATAAGGAAGAAAAAGTAGAAAATATCTACCAGGAAAATTTGTAAGTCGACTCAATTAACTTACCAGATGAATGCCAAATGATGAAAAACCTATAAGCTAGGACCGCACCAACTCACTTAACAAAAGAAAATGGAAAATGAAAAAGATTGATGAAAAGAGAGAAATAAGGTCTAACACTATCATATCAAATTAAACAACGAAGGGGTGGGGGTATGTGCAGAAGATTGGCCATAGCAATAGAATTTTATGGAGCTTATGAGAAGGCAAGACATGGATTTGATTGATTGAGTAGTTATTAATGGAAATGAATGAAAAATAGATCTTAGAAGAATCTCTTTTCTTTGAACTCATAATTGGTTTTGAAAATTGAATTGGGATCGGAGAAATAGTCAGATCGGATTGGTATCGGTCAAGATCAATCCATTGATACGATTGACAACGTAATAGAACCTATTTGAAAAAAAAATGTGAAGTCTGATCTAGATCGGATTGGTATCAGATCAGTATCGATCGAGACCGATCCCAATTCGAAAACCAAAAATACGAGCCTTATTTGAGTGTGCCCTTGAAACTTTTTATAAAAAAATTGTAGTTGATTCTGTGATGCATCAATTCATTCATAATGGCTGTCTATATATTGCCACAATTTCGTTGGATTTTGGAGGTTGATAGTAGATCCCCACTATCCCTTGAAAACCCATAAATTTTAATTCTAAATTTATCCATACATTAGCTATAAAGATTGGTCAAAGTTGGATATAAGCTTAAGGTATAAGTAAAATAGTTAATAATTGAAAATTACGTGCAATAATCAATTAGAAAGAGTATCAGTAATTGGACCATCAAATTTGATGTGTGAATCCATGAGATTGTCTATGTATTCAAAATTTCAGAATTGATAGTGTATACTGGACAAGGCTGGGGGTAGTGGCATTTGCCCCAACTTTAGATTCAAGTGCCATTGGAATGATCAAGGGGGAGGGGATGATTACTTCTAACAACAGCTAAAATGAGCTAATCAAAGAAAAAATTAAAGGCTTAAGTTATCATATCTTTTATGCAATCTTCCTAGAGATGGAGAGCCTCTTGCCCTACCTAGTACCTGGATTTATATATATAAGTAGTGATTTGGATTGTCTATATCAAATTTTACTCGCATTCAATTATATAACTTTCCATGCATGTATTTTGTACATTTGTTTGGTGATCCTGATTTTTTTAAATGATTTTCATCTTTTTAATTTTTAACTTTTGTGAGGATTGAGGTGGGGTGGATTCCTAACTACTGCGGTCCTCACAATGCTTTCTATATATATATACCTCATTATCAAGCATCATCAAGAGAATGTATAATGGATTCACTTTATATGAATGGTTGTTTTTAAATCGTTTGATTGACATTGATCATGTTTTTGTTGGTTGTTTGTCTTTTTTTTTTTTTCTTCCCCTCTTTTTATTGTTATTGTAGTCAATTTCTCTTTGTTTTCTTGCTTTAATGAAGCACTTATATATTCTCGAAATAAAAAATAATAAAAAAATTTTTTTACCAAAAAATAAATAAATAAAAGGATCGTAACATGAGATAGAAAGGAAATAAAAAAATATAGACTAATATGCAAATACATGCATGTATAAGCAGATTAAGGACTTGCCAAAAATCTGCCTCCAAAATCACAACATCATATATTGAAAAGGTGGATTTGGACCATTACATTTTCTTTCTAGTACACAAAAGGTTGGCCACCTGGTGGCAGCTAAAGCATAAATACATTTTTTATTTTCGGTAAAATACATCCTTATTACTTAATTCTGATACTGAATTCTGATAGAAATGATTAGAGTAACATTTTAATCCTCTTCATTCATTTTCCTCGCAAGGAAATGACAAAATTAACATACTTACCCTCCTCCTTTGAGAGGTGCTCACTGACATACTCAATGTACCTTTTGAACAAAATATCAATTATAGCATCCCCAAAGTGACAAGCAATCAAGGGTTCAGCCACAGCTCTTACATACTTTGCCACTTTCTTCCCACTTATAAATCTATCAAACATGAAACCTTTGTTGTCATCATCATCACTCCCATCCCAATTGACATCAAAGATATCCAGTTGATCAAGATAAAACGATCCGTCCACACAAACTACATCCTCTACCTCCTTACGAGAAGGCATATAGAAAGGCAAATTGAATGAATCCACTTGAGCTTCTTCAATGAGACCCTAAAACAAATTAAGAAAATTTTAATAAATTGAACAAGAAGAAAATCAATGATATTTAATTAACCATGAATTTGTAGGAATAATTTTCATAGTAATTAAGCACTAAGCATACCTCTGAGACCAAGTCATTTAGAGACTTAGACAAGAGCTCCCAAAAGTAACCCTCTTTGCCGAAGGGATCTTCACTTCTCCTGCCTAACATTGTTATAACCATTCGCCCTCCTGGTGTTATTTCCTTGAAACGTAGGCTAAGAAATAAGGAGAAATCATTTTGAAATTGCTCTAAGTATGCTTTGAGCACACTAGGAGGACTCGTCCTTGCCAAGTAAATATTCCCCTTGTTACTCTCAACTGTTATAGGAACCTATATTATGCATCAAGGTTGAGAAATATATCAACACATGTATGAATCTTCATATTTAGTAATGATACTTATTCTATGATACAATTAAATTTTTTTGACCCTAGCTCCACTGCACATATGGTCATTGCTTGACACATGCCCTTTTTTCAAAGAAATAGAATAATTCACTTTCCCCTAGGTTCACAAATACTCCTTCTAGGTTTTAGTATTTTTCAAAATTCCCTTTTAAGATTTCATTTCTTTGGCGGCAATCCGGGCAGCAGCTAAATTTCGTTTCCAATTTGTGATTAAGTTATCCACATATTCTTTAACTTTTTTGGTAACGATCCCCACATAGTACGACATGTAGCATGTGACACAATAATATTAGGAACCCAAATTAATCCTATTGGAATGCTACATATATAGTAAAAATGGGGGGTGCAAGAGTTCAAACCTGTGAGAGCCAATGAACACTATAAGAGGAATGATGGAAGTCTATGGAACTGCTTGGAAATAGCCTGTCATAGAAAGAACCGGGTAATCCTGTGATGGAACACAGCCCAAACTTTTCACCCTTCTCCTTCTTTAGTTGCTTATAGAAGGCTGGCAAGGTCTTGAAAATGTTGTTGAAGTCATTACTTGGTAGATCATTGAGGAACACTTGGAATTCAGGTGTAGTACGTTTTAACTGATGACATGTTTCAACAATAGCCTCAATGATCTCTGAGATCACTAGGAGGGTGTTGGGTCCTGAAGAGCACCCCAAATCTGCTATCCTTAAACACCGAGGAAAGTTGGTGGTATACAAATCTGAAATGCTCCCAATCACCATTGATTTTGCCTTGGTTATCACTAATTTCTGCAAAGACCCAAGTTCAAATTTCTTAGAACAAATGAAAATGAAAGAAATGAGAGAGAGAGAGAGAGAGAGAGAGAGAGAGAGAGTGTACTTGAAGATTGGAGTTAGTAGCATAGCTAGTCTCTCCATTACCCCCATTCATGTGAAGAACTTGTTGGACTTCCATGTCTTCCCAAGTCTAAGCAAAGTGCACAAAGTCCAAATAGATCTCAGCAAGCTAAGGTTGGTAGCTAGGTAACTAAGTATAGGCTTGGACATTGGAAACTATGTCTAGCTTCTATTTATAAGCTCTCAGAACTGATTCTAGATCACATATTGGGCATCATCCCGTTTATCACGTTTGAGTGATCAAGAGTCTTCATATATGATAGAAATATAAGAATATGATGACTTTCCGGGAAGCTGCAGTAAGGCTACTTACAATACGACTCTCTTCACCCATGACACGTGAGATTTTCTTGAGAACAGAAATTAATTTGGGCCCATATGAGACCAAATGTACAACATGTGGGAGCTACATGCTATGGTTCACCCACTGTGATGAATCATGCCTCCTGTGCAAAGCTGCATTCCACCTTCAATTTCCCTTCAAACAGAAGTCATGAATCAACAAAAATTTCCTTTCCCTAGTTATAATAATGGTGTTAATTTGGATAATGTAATACTATTGCATTTATTATCTTTATAGAAAAATATAGATATGAATTATATGTATAGACAGTCCTGATCAGTTACTGGGGGACCATTGTAACCCAACCATTTACCCAAAAAAAAAAAAAAAATGTAACCCAACCTTAAGAAAATGTTAGGTACCATTGGTCGGGAGTTAGAAGAAATAGTTTTTTTTTTCATTGTACAATACTTTTGTAAAAATTCATGGCCAAGGTTCTCTGAGCCACCAACAGGGTACCTAGGCCCCTCCAGTGACTTCTATATCTTTTGGGATGAGACAATAAAAAACCAGAGGTCAAAAATTTCCCTTCTTCATCCAATGTGGATAGAGAACCTCTTACACCCTAATAGGTGAGCAGCATTGGACTACAGTGGAGAGATAGTACAATCATGGTGGGATACCAAAGGTTCAAAGATTCTTTTCTTACACAAAACCTCAATATAATCTCAAACCGTATACATCAATTATTGTGGGAAGTTACATGTTTCAACAAAACACACACAAACAAGAAAGATAAATAGATAAATAAAAATTGCCTCCATGCCTAATGTGCAGTTCCTTTTTCACGTGAATATTTTTATTATTTTCCTACATGTTTTAAAATTGTGAATCCCACATGAATGATACTTTTTTGAGAATACCAATTGACGTGGTGTGCAGATTCCTCTCCACATTGGTAGTGTGGTAAACCCTCTCTTTCTACTCACCAAAAATGAAAAAAAAGTCTACACCATTACTCAAGTTGTCTATCTCTCTCCTCCCCTCTATGAAATGACATTTCTACCCCTTATTAGCAGAAGAGAGAGATTGACCCAAAAGTGTTGGCATAAGCTCCCAGAAAAAAACCTCCCAACTTTAAGGCCCAAAAGAGATGAAGTTATAATTTTGTGTATCTCTATGTTTAGGCATAGGAATCATACAACCAGGCAGCCTTATATTTTCCAACATAGATATTGAAGTTCCATAAAGTTGTGATGAAAGACATTCCAAATCTGCTGCAATTGTTTTTCATTGTATAATTGACTAGGACCACACTTTCCTAAAATTTCTGGCTAACAAGAATTTGAAAAATTCTGGCCTAGAAAAATTCATGAAACACAGCCACATTATATTCTCAAGTGGGGTACATCAATCAGAGTGAGAACCTTGTTTTTCATTGAAAAGAATTATTGACTTCTTCATAAAATTAAGGTGGTGAAAGCTTTAGTCACGTTACACTGTCATGCCAACAATAAGTTCAATTATTGCGTTCCAATGAAAAGAAATTCTGACTTTTATAAAGTTTTGATGCATACATATGAAGGGTGGAATGATCACATAAAATAATTTCTCCAGGGAGGTAGTGAGCATTTGACAACTGGGATACATCTTAAGGCCCTCTCATCCATTGGATCTTCATTGTCACTCATTGTCAGTCGTCGAGGATTGGAGTCCAAAATGATCACTCTATCCTTTATGAAATAAAAAAATCTCACATCTTTTGAATGCATTTGTGTATATTTTCATTGATTCCAGCACTGATGCAAGGGCAAATTTTCTTTGAATGTAGCTTTGCATCCCAAGAGGAACATTCACCAACTTTACTAATCCCCCTCATTAGTTTAACTATACTATTATCTCATAGGCTACCTTGGTTACTGAATAGGTTGGGAATCATGATCTCAATAATATCATTAGTAAGCTTGCCCTTTTTTCTACCAAAAAAAAAAAAACTTGCCTTTTGTATTGCCATATGCTCTTTTATGCGAACTCATTAATAATGAAATCATTCCATCGTTTTTTTCTTAAAAAATGACGGTTCTATAAAGATTAGCTGGAAATGATCATGTGGAATATTACTCACTATTTTCGTGAAGTTAATATGATTGTGGATACACTGGCGAACCATGCAGTGGTTGCTCAAATTTCAGATAGTTAGGATTAGGGGTGCAACAGGGCCGGGCTAGGCTGAGTTTCTTAAAACCCTAGCCCAACCTTGAGTCCCTTTAACTAGGCCCAAACCCGCCTTGACCCTGACTCAGGGTTGCAAAACTTCAACTCTGACCCTACTCTTCAGGGTTCAGCCAACCTTTACCGGCCCTGATTGGCCCTGATTTTTTAGGGTTGGGTCGGGATGAGCCTGACCCTGATCTTGGTTTGCCATCAAAGGCCGGATATACTCTGACCCTGACCCTAACCCTGACCCTGCAAAATATGAAATAACTTAAAAATAAAAAGTATTCATAATGAAGAGGAGATAAAAAAATAGAAAGTTACAAATTACTTGTCATGAGGAGAACACCCTAAAGCAAACATTCAAATAATACAAATAACTCCAACTATTATGGTAAACAAAAAGGAGATCATCCTAAGAAAGCAAATAATCCAAAAAATTTCAATTATTTGTCTTGATAAATGAAGAGATCATCCTAATAAAGCAAACAATCTATAAAACTAGGTTAAATTCAAGGTTAACATCAGGGTCACAATCATGGTCAACATCAAGGGGCAAAAATTAGGGCTGGGTTCAG
The DNA here is from genome assembly GCF_013358625.1 of Macadamia integrifolia. Taxonomy (NCBI): domain Eukaryota; kingdom Viridiplantae; phylum Streptophyta; class Magnoliopsida; order Proteales; family Proteaceae; genus Macadamia; species Macadamia integrifolia. The sequence continues at coordinate 39,004 of NW_024868751.1, read as the reverse complement.
GGCGGATTGGGTGGGCCAAAGATACCAACCCTTATCCACACTGACTCTGACTCAGGGTCAGAAATTTCAGGGTCGACCCCGGCCCTCAGGGCCAAAATTTTTGAGTTAGTACTTGTTCGGGATCAGGGCGGGCCAAGGGCGGGTCTGGACCGTTAGGGCCAAACTTGCACCCCAAGTTAGGAGGCTCCACCCAAGTGCTATCTGATAAACATTAGTTGGGATGCTATATATTGGGATAATGTCGTAGGTGGGTAAACTACTATTTTTATTTATTTTTATATTTTTTTAGTTTATCCTTTAGATGATTCTTGCATTCATTCATCTTTAGTAATTTATCAATTCTTTTTGATCTCATGAAAAAAAAAAAAAAAAAAAACAAAACAAAAACAAAAACAAAAACAAAAAAAGAGTGGAGAAGAAAAGTGTAGTTGGATTGACTCTGAATAATTATTTGGTCATCGAGTCCAATAAATATAGGGAGAATTTGATCATTACCGACAAAATCCAGCTGATTTTTAAAAGGATTAATTTGTTTACCTTAAAAAAAAATTTATATAACTTTATTTTTGCATAAGAAATGCGAAGCGTATTGAATTAACGAGACGCGAAGATTTTGGTGTCAGCTAATAAAGAAAAGATAAAAGACAAAACTGGGTTAGCTGCGAAGTGTTAATGTTAACAAGCCATTGAAATTTGGGGAGACCAAATAAATAAGAGTTGACGTCAGGCAAGTGACATAGATTTCACTCACCTTCACCGTGAATTTTAGAGAAGGGTTTCCTGTGCACACATCAGCCCATCTCTAGGGGGTGTCTGTGTTTTCCCCTCAATAAACCAAACAAACAAAGAAAGCCATTACCAATATCTAGCCATACAATATGAAGCCTTAAAACACTAGACACGTCTCGATGGTGCACCGCTTGCTTGCTTCTGACATCGAGTGGTTCGTGATACTAACTCAAGACACTACAGGAAAAATGGGCATTTGCGACACTTTTTTAGAGACGGACACATTTTTTGTCTCTTAAATAAACCATTTGGGATGGATATAGTTTCATCGCTACATATATAGAATTTGGGACAAATATCTTATCGTCGCAATATTTGAGACGGAATTATCCATTGCTACTAGGATTGAATTTTACATCTATTACAACGGATTATTTTTCGTCTCTAAATAGACCATTCGGGACGGACGGAGTTATATCGCAACATATGGGACAGAAATTTCACTGTGCTATATGTGGGACGGAATTTATCCATCGCTATTATGATTAAATTTTACCTCTACCACGACAAATTGTTTTATGTCTCTAAGCAAATCATTTGGGACAAATAAGGTTCTGTCGCTACATATATAACAGTTGGGACAATATATTTCCATCGCTACATATATAACAGTTGGGACAGTATATTTCTGTCGCTATTGTAATTGAAAAATCTTCACAATATTGGAGACGGATAATTAGTTGTCTCAACCGAAATAGTACCACTCCTACATATCTAAAAATATAGAACAGAATAAATCGCATTAAATTCGAATGAACCAAATTCTATACATATTTATCATTAACGACAGAAAATTTCTATCGCTAAACTTGAGACGGATAATTAACTGTCCCAAATGGAAAGAAATTTTCGTTCAAAATCCGAGCCCTAATTCCCTTCCCGCTCAAATCTCTCTAAAATCCCAATTTCGTATCAATACTCTCTCTCTCTCTACAAACCCTCATCTCTCTGAACTCCCACCTTGCTCGCATCCACGATCACACCCTAATGTTGTTGTTCCTCTTCTCCATGTGTCTTCCTCTTCTTCCAAATTTCTCTTGCTGGTGAAAATTTCTGTTGCTACATTAGCTTCCCCAATGACTTGATTGAAACTTACCCTCTTGAGCCTAAAATTTTGGTTTTCCCGCGATATACTCCCTCGTATTGATCGATAACACCATCTTCCTCCATCGTAGGCCCTAATTCGTCTTCTTCTTCTTCTTGAGGCTCATACGACTGGGGAAACGAAATGGTTTAGATGATGGTTTAGCTACATGCCTACATCATCCTCTAATTAGTTGTGGTTCCTGAGAAACGAAATGGTTTAGATGATGCTTTAGACCGACTGGGAACTCCATTAGTGAGAAAAATTCCTCTGCGCAATCTTCGAATCAACCCCTTGAACGAGAGGGTTTTGGGTATCACAAAACCATAAGTTATTTTTCCCTCTCTCCCATCATCTCCCTGGGTATCTAGGTCTGGAACTATCTCTTGCTCCTCTGGTCCCCAATAGCTGAAACCCCAAATACTAGTACATTATTTTCCTCTCTCACTTCAATTTCTTCTGGTTTTTGGTTATTTGGTTCATGACTTACAATTAAATCATCACACAAGAGGAATCCGTGGTGAAGGTGGAAGGAATTTCATCACTGCTCACTCAGAAGATTGGGGTTTCACACCAGCAAAGAACGGACAGCAAGGAGCTCTTATTGATCTCTTGAGGCCGTCTTTAGGTAAGCCCTCTCTCCTCTCTGAGGGAGAAATTTTCAATTTCCTTTGTTCCTGGCTTCTTCAGTCATCTAAGTGATATTCGATAATAAGTTTGAATGAGTATTTGGGTCTATTCAAAGCCAAATGATGTATGTACATTAGGTTAATAACATCATTCCAATAATACTCTAGACAAATTATCAAGTCTCTCTTAAACTCTGTTTTTGGCAGATGGGCAGACATCAATCTCATTGGAGTCGAGGAACCCAAGTATATTCCTAGAGGAGAATTTAGAGGTATTCCCACCCCTTCTTTTTTCAAACAACCTATTGAATCACAGTGGATTTTGTAGTTCGAGCTTGAGAGGGTTTTTTTTTTGCTTTCAAGTTGTCATTGGATTTTCATTTACTTAATGTGGTGATGAAAGCTTTCATATCAATAAATATATAAAATGAAGATGATATATAAGTTATTAACATAAATTTTAATTTGGATGACCATATGCATGCATAATATGTTGTATGACAGGGATGCTTATTAAATTAATTCTTTATGGTTCATTGATCGACAGGTATGCATGGTAGGATGTTAGAAAGCCTCAATCAAGGAGCTTATTTGAACTCTAGAATTTACTATTTAGTAAAAATTATAGTTTCATGGATTGGCTACTAAATATTGAACTTTCTTGATTCTATTCATTTTCCCCATCTTTTTGTGTTTGTAGGAGTTCTTTCCTTTATATAAATACAAAAGGGTTAATTTCCATATCAAGTAAGTCCAAAAAATAAATTCACCAGAGAGATCGCAGTAGCCATTTTGTGGTCAAAGAAGTGTATCAACTGAGTTAAGGCACAATCATTGAAGCTGTCATTTTCAGTTCCTTTACAATTTATTAAAAACATCAAAGGTACCTACAAATTGCAGGTTTATGGGTCATCTGGAATCTGGATAGAACAACTAAAGGCAGATTGAGCCATCTAAATCTTATGGTTTAGGGAAGTGTCAATATAGAATCTCTAGATCATTGTTGGATAAGAGATTACTTGGATGAATCAAGGAAAGATCTGCCTACAAGAAAAGCCCAAAGGTGATGTTGTTTGGCGCCAACAACATTTGAGTTACTGACGGGCAAAAATGAAATTAAGTTGTATGACAGGTTCCCATCCTTGCAGTACTCACAATCCTTTAAGCAGAAGTCTCAAAATCTATAAGTAATAAGTAACAGCCGGCCCAATATTTAATTAGATTATTAAAATATAATACCTCATGAAAAACCATCTAAAAAAATGAAATGAAATTTGATATAGGAGATAATATAAGTGGAGGTCAACTACAAGTCCAGTCCTATTAGATTTAGGACTCCAAACACATGGAGGTTCTTGTGTCAGTTTTGGAGTTGTTTTAAGACTTTTATTGGTCAAATAAGTAGCCAGTTTGCTTATTAGTTTGTTTAGGCTATTTGTAGTCATTTTAGTGAGTCATATTTGGAGAGTATACATATACTTTTGTAACCAGCCATTAAGACATGAATTTTATGATGAATAAAGCTTGTACTTTTGTAACCAGCCATTTAAGACATGAATTTTATGATGTATAAAGCTTGTACTTTTGTAACCAGCCATTAAGGCACATGAATTTTATGATGTCTAAAGCTTGGTTGGCTCCTATATTCTGTGTGATTCAGAATAGTGTTGTGAGATGCAATGCAACCATGAAGAGATGCTAAGGTAGGATTGGTGGGATTCTAATATAGCTCTAGGTGAAATGCTTGGTCCGTATCCTTCCATCCTTTTTTGATTCTTCTTCTTTTATCCATCCATCAGTTTAGGTCAGTATTTTGAAGCTTTCTATTTTCTGTTCATGGGTACATTGTTGGATTCTACTGCTTTTTTAAGTATTCTGTTCTGCTGATTCTTGTTCATAAGTCTCTTTAAAACTCTGCTACTATTTTGAACTTAAAGATCCAAATTTTATACTGATTTCCAGAAATCCTTCTCTCACAAGGATCTTCTGAATTCTTCAATTTCATGGCTGTTTTCAATTCCTGGATATGTTTTCTGTTACAGTTCCTAATCACTGTTTATCCATCAAATCAGTTCATTTTGTCAACCATTTTGGTTTCCATAGGTTGGGTATCAGGCGTCTTGATTTTTCAATTGCTCGATCTCAATACACGGCGGTTATCCAAGGGTATTTTTGAGATATTTCAATCACAGCTTTAATCTAATTAAATTAACTAAATTTCACTACTGATTTGTTCGATTGGATTGATGATATATTGTTTAATAAGAATTTGAATGTGTAGATTTGGGAACAAAAATAGTTTTACCTTTCATATTTTTTGAGGATGATATAAATATTTAACTTGTATAGATTTATCTGATGTTAATACTTTTGGATGATGTAATCATTAAATTTCTAGTTAGATCTACTAATGTGTGACAACAGGGTAAATATGTATATGAAAAAATCATAATTATATTTTTTTTTACTTAAAAACTTTTAGGGACAGAATTTTGTTGTCCCTAAAAATTCCAGACCTTGTTAGTTGGGACGGAAGATATCTGTCTCTAGAAGGAAGACCCTATTCGCAACAAGAAATTCCGTCCCAAAAAGCAAAGTTTAAAAATTTTTTACAATGGAAAAATTCCACCTCAAATAATTTGTGCTCTTTTGCGACTGAAATAAGCTGTTGCTACATGGTCCTGACAACACAGCATTTACGACAGATATTTTCGTCACTTTAGTAATTATTTGTTACGGAAAATAACCGTCTAGAAAACTGTCGCAATTGACCCCTTAGAGACAAAAAAAAAAATTTTGTCGCTTAAATTATGCGACGGCCGTTGTAATGACAGTTGTGCGATGGAAAATTATACTGTCCCTAATAGATATTAGCGACAATATTTTCGTATTTGTGACAGAAAATTTCCGTCCCAAAAACCCTTTTTTCTTGTAGTGAGTCATTTATTTTTTTGGACTTTATCTTTGTGTTAAGATGAACTATGAGGCAAATTGAATTCCAAGGCTTTGTCCATGGCGCTGAGGCAGCAAAACATTTGGTTGTTCAAAGTCTATGGATTGAATCAGATGTTCGATCTTTTTATAGTCTGTGGATTCACTCTAGCTCTATTTAGGTTGAGCTTTGGGTGAATACTATAAAAAGATCGATCAAGATTTTTTTTTTTTGGGTCTCCTCCCTTGCTGATGGTCATATCGTAGGTGGGGGAATGATCCTAGACTTCTTGTCCCTTTCGACTATGTTTGGTAGCCAAGAGAAGAAATGAAAAGAAAAAAAAATCAAAATTTTTGAATTTTAAGAGAGAGATAGACACATAGGAAATCATTGTGTAATCATTCATTTTTTGTCTTATTATGTTTTCATATTTTCTCATATTTTTTTGTGTTTTTGGCAATAAAATGTTTGGGGGAACAAAAGAAAATTTCACAATTCCCAAGAAGAATTTTGAATTTGAAAAGAAAAATCTCCTATTGGGTGAAGACATATCAAGTACAGAGAAAAATTCTTAACCCAAGGAAAAAAGTACAAAAAGTGTGCTTTTTTTTTTTTTTTTTTTTTCTTTCTTTGGCTACCAAACGGTCCAAACACAGCCTTCATGTTTGTTGGTTGTATCTGGATTGTTTGGATCTTAGTTTGTACTCTATTTTTTTTTCCTTTCTTTTTCTCTTCCTAAAGCAATTGACCTTTAGCGAGAAAAAAAGATAGAAGATCAGGGCCCCTATATTGTTACATGGCACAAATCCAAGGTGCCCCCCGCCCTTGGATCTTCGCTACAATGCGTTTAGTGGTAAAGAGTATTCGATTCCAAAAAATCTATAGTACTATCTTAGAAATAGCCTGTCATAGAGCCAGGTAATCCTGTGTGATGGAACACGGCCCAAACTTTTCACCTTTCTTCTTTGGTTGTTCATAAAAGGACGGCAAGGTTTTTAAAATAGTGTTGAAGTCATTACTTGGAAGATCATTGAGGAACACTTAGGAATTCATATGTATCACGATTCAAACTGATGATTTATGTCAATTTTAAAATTCTAAAATGATTCAAATCATAATCAATAGAGACAAAACCCTTCACAGCGATCACCTAAATTTTGAGTTTTCAATCCTTATTTTTATGTTTACATGAGAAATGCGAAGACTTTTGAATCAACAAGGCACCTAGATTTGGTTAGCATGCTCAGACAAAAATGATTAGTTCAGAAAAATAAAAGACAAAAATGAGTCAGCCACGAAGTGGGATCAGGCTCTTCAATTGGTCTCCATGCTCAGAAAATTGAATTATCTCAAAACATATTTTAACACATGATGTGAGTATGTATTTCAAAACTCCCAGTCATTGAATGTGCACCACACACTATACTACCTCTTGAGAAATTGGAAAACGAAAATGATATAAGAGTTGTGCCACAAGGGCAGTGACGTAGAGTTTGTTAGGCAAGCTTGATTTCGCTGTGCCACACGTATGGGTATGAGGTAGGGGGAGTGACGTAGAGGTGGTTACGTAAGCTTTTGGCAGAGGCTGGTGGATGATGATGTGATCTGTGATGGGGAATTGGGGAAATCACATGGGACAAACTACAAATTAAACTCGTGGTATCGGATCGGAGAGAATGTGTATGTTACGACTCACGATTGAAACACCTGTTTATTTTTAGAGCAAAGGAAGAAAGCTGTGGAGTGGATGGTCTGTGGTCCCTCGTTTTGTTAGTTAGGTTTTTTCATAAGGATCTAAATTTCTTTCAAATAATTTTAAAGGCATTATTTTATTGATATTTTATTTTATAGATTTGGATTTTCTGGTGGCATCGTCAAGGTTTCTATTCTTTTGTATCATTTCCAATATATTGGGATGGGGAGGAATTTCGCTTATTCTTTTTTTTTTTTTGCTAACAATAAGACCTAACTAGTCCTATGGGTCTATAATGACCCTATAATCACATGGACTGAGTCATATCAGGGTTGAAGAGCGTTAAACATCCCGTGTGAGTGGCCCTATGTGTGCCTAGTAGAATAGTAGAAGTCGATCTTAGAACGTCTGAGTTTATGACTTGTATCAAGTTCATTGCACATCAACTGCACTATATCCTTAGATTTTTTTTTATCTCTCTCTTCAAATAAAAAAAAAAAAAGAAAGACGGACATTCAGTCAGATGTAGAAGTCATCTGTTGGGCTTCGATCTCCTCGGAATGGTATCCCCAAGAAACCTTTTTTTTTGTCCTACTCATAAGGGGTGTATTTCTAGTGGACTATGGGGAATTAGCTTAGGGTGGAAAGTAGTGACATTTTTTCTAGTCTTTTGTGTCATAGGGCTCTTTGGCGCCTTGTTGGTAGCCTACTGGAAATTAGTCTTTGGACATTGTTTTATTGCCTTTGAATGAGGAAACTCTTCAATCTCTAGGGCATGTCCTTGAGAGTTGAGACTCTTAATAAATTTGATTCAACTTTTAGAAATACAGCATTTTACTTTTCCCAAAAAAAAAATTTCATCATTTTTGTTTTTGTATTTTGACAAGTGACTTAGTTTGCTAGACTCAAATTAATCACATAAGTAGAAAAACGTAAAAAATATCTACCAAGAAAATTTGTAAGTCGACTCAATTAACTTACCAGATGAATGCCAAATGATGAAAAAACTATAAGCTAGGAACGCACCAACACACTTAACAAAATAAGATGGAAAATGAAAAAGATTGGTGAAAAGAGAGAAATAAGGTCTAACATTATTATATCAAATTAAACAATGAAGGGGGAGGGTACGTGAAGAAGATCGGCCATAGCAATAGAATTTTCTTTTATCTAACAAAAAGTTGAACAATGGAAAGATCGTAACACCTCACTTTATGGAGCTTATGAGAAGGCAAGACATGGATTAGATTTATTGAGCAGTTATTAATGGAAATGAATTAAAAATAGATCTTAGAGGAATCTCTTTTCTTTCAGCTCATAATTGGTTCTGAAAATTGAATTGGGATCGGAGAAATAGTCAGATCGGATTGGTATCGGTCAAGATCAATCCATTGATACGATTGACAACATAATAGATCCTATTAAAAAAAAACAAATGTTAAGTCTAATCTTGATCGGATTGGTATCAGATCAATATCGATCGAGACCGATCCCAATTCGAAAACCAAAATTACGAACCTTAGTTGAGTGTGCCCTTGAAAATTCGTATAAAAAAATTGTAGTTGATTCTGTGATGCATCAATTCATTCATAATGGTTGTCTATATATTGCCACAATTTCGTTAGATTTTGAAGGGTGGTAGTAGATCCCCACTATCCCTTGAAAACCCATAAATTTTAATTCTAAAGTTATCCTTACATTAGCTATAAAGATTGGTCAAAGTTGGATATAAGCTCAAGGTATAAGTAAAATAGTTAATAATTGAAAATTACGTGCAATAATCAACTAGAAAGAGTGTCAGTAATTGGACCATCAAATTTGATATGTGGTGAATCCATGAGGTTGTCTATGTATTCAAAATTTCAGAATTGATGGTGTATAGTGGGCAAGGCTGGGGGAGTGGCCTTTGCCCCAACTTTAGATTCAACTGCCATTGGAATGATCAGGGGGGAAGGGGATGATTACTTCTAATAACAGCTAAAATGAGCTAACCAAAGAAAAAATTAAAGGCTTAAGTTATCATATCTTTTATGCAATCTTCCTAGAGATGGAGAGCCTCTTGCCCTACCTAGTACCTGGATTTATATATCTAAGTAGTGATTTGGATTGTGTATATCAAATTTCACTCGCATTCAATCATATACCTTTCCATGCATGTATTTTGTACATTTGTTTGGTGATCCTGAATTTTTTTAATGATTTTCATCTTTTTAATTTTTAAATTTTGTGAGGATTGAGGTGGGGTGGATTCCTAACTACTGCAGTCCTCACAATATATATATATATATATATATGGGGTGGATTCCTAACTACTGCGGTCCTCACAATATATATATATATATATATATATATACCTCATTATCATGCACCATCAAGAGAATGTATAATGGATTCACTTTATTTCGATGATTGTTTTCCAATCGTCTGATTGACATTGATCATGTTTTTGTTGGTTGTTTGTCTTCTTTTTTTTTCCCCCTCTTTTTATTGTTACTGTAGTCAATTTCTCCTAGTTTTCTAGGTTTAATGAAGCACTTATATATTCTCGAAATAAAAAATAATAAAAAATATTTTTACTAAAAAATAAATAAATAAAAGGAGTGTAACATGAGATAGAAAGGAAATAAAAATATATAGACTAATCTGCAAATACATGCACGTATAGCAGATTAAGGACTTGCCAAAAATCGGCCTCCAAAATCGCAACATCATATATTGAAAAGGTGGATTTGGACCATTACATTTTCTTTCAGCACACAGAAGGTTGGCTACCTAGTGGCAGCTAAAGCATAAATATATCCTTATTACTATTTCTTTTTGGTAAAATACATCCTTATTACTTAATTCTGATAGAAATTAATAGAGTAACATTTTAACCCTCTTCATTCATTTCCCTCGCATGGAAATGACAAAATTAACACACTTACCCTCCTCCTTTGAGAGGTGCTCGCTGACATAATCCATGTACCTACTGAACAAAATATCAATTATAGCATCCCCAAAGTGACAAACAATCAAGGGTTCAGCCACAGCTCTTATATTCTTTACCACTTTCTTCCCACTTATAAATCTATCGAACATGAAGCTTTTGTTGTCATCATCATCACTCCCATCCCAATTGGCATCAAAGATATCTAGTTGATCAAGATAAAACGATCCTTCCGCACAAACTACATCCTCTAACTCCTTACGAGAAGGCATATAAAAAGGCAAATTGAATGAATCCACTTGAGCTTCTTCAATGAGACCCTAAAACAAATTAAGAAATTTTTAATAAATCGAACATGAAGAAAATCAATGGTATTTAATTAACCATGAATTTGTAGAATTAATTTTCATAGTAATTAAGCACTAAGCATACCTCTGAGACCAAGTCATTTAGTGACTTAGACAAGAGCTCCCAAAAGTAACCCTCTTTGCTGAAGGGATCTTCACTTCTCCTGCCTAACATTGTTATAACCATTCGCCCTCCTGGTGTTATTTCCTTGGACCGTAGGCTAAGAAATAAGGAGTAATCCTTTTGAAATTGCTCTAAGTATGCTTTGAGCACACTAGGAGGAGTCGTCCTTGCCAAGTAAATATTCCCCTTGTTACTTTCAAGTGTTAGAGGAACCTATATTATGCATCACGATTGAGAAATATATCAACACTTGTATGAATCTTCATATTTAGTAATGAGACTTATTCTATGATACAATTAAATTTTTTCTACCCAAGCTCCACTGCACATATGGTTATTGCTTGACACATGCCCTTTTTTCCAATAGAAATACACTTCTATATATGCACCAGTAGCATCAGAACCAGAATTTTTTTTGGGGGGGGGGGTGGGGAGGGGTTGTGGGAGATGGGAGATGGGAGACGGGTGACGGGTGACGGGTGACGGGTGACGAGAAGGTATAGACAAGCATGTCTATAGAGAGGTATCCTTATCACTAACCCTTAGGATTCTTTTATCTACTATGTCACAGCTTTAGTTGGTGCTCTAAATTTGGATGCTGGCGGCCAAAGAAATTGAATAATTCACTTTCCCCTAGGTTCACAAATACACCTCGGTTTTAGTATTTTTCAAAATTCCCTTTTAAGATTTCATTTCTTTGGCTGCTATCCGAGCAGCAGCTAAATTTTGTTTCCAATTTGTGGATAAGTTATCCACATATTCTTTAACCGTTTTTGGTAACGATCCCTACATAGTACGACATCTAGCTCGTGACACAATAATAT
>NW_024868751.1:0-26974 GCF_013358625.1 Macadamia integrifolia | reverse complement strand
AAAAAAAAAACAAAAACAAAAACAAAAACAGAAAAAGTGTGGAGAAGAAAAGTGTAGTTGGATTGACTCTGAATAATTATTTGGTCATCGAGTCCAATAAATATAGGCAGAATTTGATCATTACCGACAAAATCCAGCTGATTTTTAAAAGGATTAATTTGTTTACCTTAAAAAAAATTATATATAACCTTATTTTTGCAAAAGAAATGCGAAGCGTATTGAATCAACGAGACGCGAAGATTTTGGTGTTAGCTAATAAAGAAAAGATAAAAGACAAAACTGGGTTAGCTGCGAAGTGCTAATGTTAACAAGCCATTGAAATTTGGGGAGACCAAATAAATAAGAGTTGACGTCAGGCAAGTGACATAGAGATGATTACGTATCTTTTATCTTATCGTATCAGTTGAGACTGATATTGATATCTGATTGATTTAGATTCGTATTAATATTGAAACAAAAGTAAAATCGAAAAGAAAAAAAAAAGAAACAAAGAAAATGATCAATCCAAATCAATAGCATATTAATATAGGAAATTTACAACATCACTTCTTAGAGAATACCACTATAAGAGAGACATTCTTTACATAATTCTAAATTATGCTCACACCTTTTACTGTCAGTCTCTGTTAAGTGAGGATGTAAAATGAGGATTTTACCCTTTTAACTAAAACACAATCAAATCATATTTTACTCGAGTCCCTAAATACCCCTAACCTTCACTCATCTTCACCGTGAATTTTAGAGAAGGGTTTCCTGTGCACACATCAGCCCATCTCTAGGGGGTGTCTGTGTTTTCCCCTCAATAAACAAAACAAACAAAGAAAGCCATTACCAATATCTAGCCATACAATATGAAGCCTTAAAACACTAGATACGTCTTGATGGTGCACCGCTTGTTTGCTTCGGACATCGAGTGGTTCGTGATACTAACTCAAGACACTACAAGAAAAATGGGCATTTGCGACACTTTTTTAGAGACGGACACATTTTTTGTCTCTTAAATAAACCATTTGGGACGGATATAGTTTCATCGCTACATATATAGAATTTGGGACAAATATCTTATCGTCGCAATATTTGAGACGGAATTATCCGTTGTTACTAGGATTGAATTCTACATCAATTACAATGGATTATTTTTCGTCCCTAAATAGACCATTCGGGACGGACGGAGTTATGTCGCAACATATGGGACAGAAATTCCATTGTCGCTATATTTGGGACGGAATTTATCCATCGCTATTATGATTAAATTTTACCTCTACCACGACAAATTGTTTTATGTCCCTAAGCAAATCATTTGGGACAAATAAGGTTCTGTCGCTACATATATAACTGTTGGGACAGTATATTTCCGTCGGTACATATATAACAGTTGGGACAATATATTTCTGTCGCTATTGTAATTGAAAAATCTTCACAATATTGGAGATGGATAATTAGTTGTCTCAACCAAAATAGTACCACTCCTACATATCTAAAAGTATAGAACAGAATAAATCGCATTAAATTCGAATGAACCAAATTCTATACAATTAATTCTATACATATTTATCATTGGCGACAGAAAATTTCTATCGCTAAATTTGAGACGGATAATTAACTGTCCTAAATGGAAAGAAATTTTCGTTCAAAATCCGAGCCCTAATTCCCTTCCCGCTCAAATCTCTCTAAAATCCCAATTTCGTATCAATACTCTCTCTCTCTCTACAAACCCTCATCTCTCTGAACTCCCACCTTGCTCGCATCCACGGTCACACCCTAATGTTGTTGTTCCTCTTCTCCATGTGTCTTCCTCTTCTTCCAAATTTCTCTTGTTGGTGAAAATTTCTGTTGCTACATTAGCTTCCCCAATGACTTGATTGAAACTTACCCTCTTGCGCCTAAAATTTTGGTTTTCCCGCGATATACTCCTGCGTATTGATCGATAACACCATCTTCCTCCATCGTAGGCCCTAATTCGTCTTCTTCTTCTTCTTCTTCTTCTTCCGTTTCTGCAACATTGAGGATCATACGACTGGGGAAACGAAATGGTTTAGATGATGGTTTAGCTACATGCCTACATCATCCTCTAATTAGTTGTGGCTCTAGAGAAACGAAATGGTTTAGATGATGCTTTAGACCGACTGGGAACTCCATTAGTGAGAAAAATTCCTCTGCGCAATCTTCGAATCAACCCCTTGAACAAGAGGGTTTTGGGTATCACAAAACCATAAGTTATTTTTCCCTCTCTCCCATCATCTCCCTGGGTATCTAGGTCTGGAACTATCTCTTGCTCCTCTGGTCCCCAATAGCTGAAACCCCAAATACTAGTACATTATTTTCCTCTCTCACTTCAATTTCTTCTGGTTTTTGGTTATTTGGTTCATGACTTACAATTAAATCATCACACAAGAGGAATCCGTGGTGATGGTGGAAGGAATTTCATCACTGCTCACTCAGAAGATTGGGGTTTCACACCAGCAGAGAACGGACAGCAAGGAGCTCTTATTGATCTCTTGAGGCCGTCTTTAGGTAAGCCCTCTCTCCTCTCTGTGGGAGAAATTTTCAATCTCCTTTGTTCCTGGCTTCTTCAGTCATCTAAGTGATATTCGATAATAAGTTTGAATGAGTATTTGGGTCTATTCAAAGCCAAATGATGTATGTACATTAGGGCCCGTTTGATAACGTTTCAAGAAACGCATTTTTACCATTTCTGTTTCTAGAAACAGCAGAAATGGAGCAAAAAGCGTTTGATAAAACTGCTTCGTTTCACTTATTTTTAGAAATAGAAATAGAAATTTTTACTTATTTATGATTCAAGAAACGACCTAGGCGAAACAAGTTGAACTTGTTTCGCTGTTTCTGGAAACGACTTGTGGCAATTCTTTCACTGGCTATCATTGACTTCTAAAAACATGACTTATCAAACACCTTCAATTCCTTTTCTGTTTCTAGAAACGAAAATTTATGTTTCTGCCGTTTCTTGAAACAGAAACGGCAGAAACATTATCAAACGGGCCCTAGGTTAATAGCATCATTCCAATAATACTCTAGTCAAATTATCAAGTCTCTCTCTCTCTTAAACTCTGTTTTTGGCAGATGGGCAGACATCAATCTCATTGGAGTCGAGGAACCCAAGTATATTCCTAGAGGAGAATTTAGAGGTATTCCCACCCCTTCTTTTTTCAAACAACCTATTGAATCACAGTGGATTTTGTAGTTCGAGCTTGAGAGGGTTTTTTTTTTTTGCTTTCAAGTTGTCATTGGATTTTCATTTGCTTAATGTGGTGATGAAAGCTTTCATACCAATAAATATATAAAATGAAGATGATATATAAGTTATTAACATAAATTTTAATTTGGATGACCATATGCATGCATAATATGTTGTATGACAGGGATGCTTATTAAATTAATTCTTTATGGTTCATTGATCGACAGGTATGCATGGTAGGATGTTAGAAAGCCTCAATCAAGGAGCTTATTTGAACTCTAGAATTTACTATTTAGTAAAAATTATAGTTTCATGGATTGGCTACCAAATATTGAACTTTCTTGATTCTATTCATTTTCCCCATCTTTTTGTGTTTGTAGGAGTTCTTTCCTTTATATAAATACAAAAGGGTTAATTTCCATATCAAGTAAGTCCAAAAAATAAATTCACCAGAGAGATCGCAGTAGCCATTTTGTGGCCAAAGAAGTGTATCAACTGAGTTAAGGCACAATCATTGAAGCTGTCATTTTCAGTTCCTTTACAATTTATTAAAAACATCAAAGGTACCTGCAAATTGCAGGTTTATGGGTCATCTGGAATCTGGATAGAACAACTAAAGGCAGATTGAGCCATCTAAATCTTATGGTATAGGGAAGTGTCAATATAGAATCTCTAGATCATTGTTGGATAAGAGATTACTTGGATGAATCAAAGAAAGATCTGCCTACAAGAAAAGCCCAAAGGAGATGGTGTTTGGCGCCAACAACATTTGAGTCACTGACGGGCAAAAATGAAATTAAGTTGTATGACAGTTTCCCATCCTTGCAGTACTCACAATCCTTTAAGCAGAAGTCTCAAAATCTATAAGTAATAAGTAACTGCCGGCCCAATATTTAATTAGATTATTAAAATATAATACCTCATGAATAACCATCTGCACCCTCTCGAAGGGACTAATGAAATGAAATTTGATATAGGAGATAATATAAGTGGAGGTCAACTATAAGTCCAGTCCTATTAGGTTTAAAACTCCAAACACATGGAGGTTCTTGTGTCAGTTTTGGAGTTGTTTTAAGACTTTTATTGGTCAAATAAGTAGCCAGTTTGCTTATTAGTTGGTTTAGGCTATTTGTAGTCATTTTAGTGAGTCATATTTGGAGAGTATACATATACTTTTGTAACCAGCCATTAAGGTAACCAGCCATTTAAGACATGAATTTTATGATGTCTAAAGCTTGGTTGGCTCCTATATTCTGTGTGATTCAGAATAGTGTTGTGAGATGCAATGCAACCATGATGAGATGCTAAGGTAGGATTGGTGGGATTCTAATATAGCTCTAGGTGAAATGCTTGGTCCGTATCCTTCTATCTTTTTTTGATTCTTCTTCTTTTATCCATCCATCAGTTTAGGTCAGTATTTTGAAGCTTTCTATTTTCTGTTCATGGGTACATTGTTGGATTCTACTGCTTTTTTAAGTATTCTGGTTTGCTGATTCTTGTTCATAAGTCTCTTTAAAACTCTGCTACTATTTTGAACTTAAAGATCCAAAATTTACACTGATTTCCAGAAATCCTTCTCTCACAAGGATCTTCTGAATTCTTCAATTTCATGGCTGTTTTCAATTCCTGGATTATGTTTTCTGTTACAGTTCCTAATCACTGTTTATCCATCAAATCAGTTCATTTTGTCAACCATTTTGGTTTCCATAGGTTGGGTATCAGGCGTCTTGATTTTTCAATTGCTCGATCTCAATACACGGAGGTTATCCAAGGGTATTTTTGAGATATTTCAATCACAGCTTTAATCTAATCAAATTAACTAAATTTCACTACTGATTTGTTCGATTGGATTGATGATATATTGTTTAATAAGAATTTGAATGTGTAGATTTGGGAACAAAAATAGTTTTACCTATCATTTTGTTTGAGGATGATATAAATATTTAACTTGTATAGATTTATCTGATGTTAATACTTTTGGATGATGTAATCATTAAATTTCTAGTTGGATCTACTAATGTGTGACAACAGGGTAAATATGTATATGAAAAAATCATAATTATTTTTTTTTTACTTAAAAACTTTTAGGGACAGAATTTTGTTGTCCCTAAAAATTCCAGACCTTGTTAGTTGGGACGGAAGATATCTGTCTCTAGAAGGAAGACCCTATTCGCAACAAGAAATTCCGTCCCAAAAAACAAAGTTTTGAAATTTTTTACAATGGAAAAATTCCATCTCAAATAATTTGTGCTCTTTTGCGACGGAAATAAACTGTTGCTACATGGTCCTGACAACACAGCATTTACGACAGATATTTTCGTCACTTTAGTAATTATTTGTGATGGAAAATAACCGTCTAGAAAACTGTCGCAATTGACCCCTTAGAGACAAAATTTTTTTTTTATCGCTTAAATTATGCGACGGCCGTTGTAACGACAGTTGTACGATGGAAAATTATATTGTCCCTAATAGATATTAGCGACAATATTTTCGTATTCGTGACAGAAAATTTCCGTCCCAAAAATCTATAGTATTGTCTTAGAAATAGCCTGTCATAGAGCCAGGTAATCCTGTGATGGAACACGGCCCAAACTTTTCACCCTTTTTCTTCTTTGGTTGTTCATAGAAGGACGGCAAGGTTTTTAAAATAGTGTTGAAGTCATTACTTGGAAGATCATTGAGGAACACTTAGGAATTCATATGTATCACGATTCAAACTGATGATTTATGTCAATTTTAAAATTCTAAAATGATTCAAATCATAATCAATAGGGACAAAACCCTTCACAGCGATCACCTCAATTTTGAGTTTTCAATCCTTATTTTTATGTTTACATGAGAAATGCGAAGACTTTTGAATCAACAAGGCACCTAGATTTGGTTAGCATGCTCAGACAAAAATGATAAGTTCAGAAAAATAAAAGACAAAAATGAGTCAGCCACGAAGTGGGATCAGGCTCTTCAATTGGTCTGCATGCTCAGACAATTGAATTATCTCAATACATATTTTAGCACATGATGTGAGTATGTATTTCAAAACTCCCAATCATTGAATGTGCACCACACACCATACTACCTCTTGAGAAATTGGAAAATGAAAATGATACAAGAGTTGTGCCACAAGGGCAGTTCGTTAGGTAAGCGATATTGCCCCAAGTAACGAATCCGAATGCCTATCTCCAGCCGAATTCGTCTCATAAGACTGATCTACAGAAGCAATTGGATAAGAATCATACGCTGAATGAGCAAACGAATCGACCGAGGAAAGAGATGCTTACACAAACGAACAGAACCTAACTCTACTTCTTTTTTTCTTTCCCCTGCTGCTATCCTCTCAACAGGTCAGTTAGTAATGGAATAATCCCAGTAGTGGGATAGTGTCCAAGCTTTGGGCATTGGGCACAGCGAGAAGTTGCTCTGCTAGCCCTAGCACACTAGTTAGTAGTCCTAGCGTAGCGGCACTCCTAGCTGTCGGTAATGGAAGGAACAGAGGAAGACAACCCGCTTGTCAAAGGCGAGGAAGGACGACTGATTCGATTCATTCGGATCGATAAGAAGAAAAAAGAGTACCGGATCGGATCGAAAGCTTGTTGAAGCTAGCGCTCCGAAACATGGGAACAACAGGGCGGATAAGCGAAACTCACTCGAGAAGGGCGGCTCCATCATAGCTTTTTTCACGTATTGATTGAGTTGGCTTTTCGTTGACCTATTGTACCCGGAAACAAGGCTTTCTCCTATTCTACTATTTAACATTAACAATCAATCGGTTCCAGGGCTCGCTCCCATTATTCCGAGCTAAATAAGCTGTGCTCCGAAGCGGCCTGCTTTCTTGTGCGCAATGAAATTGAATGTGGTGGTTTGACTTAGTGTGAATTAGTCTTCTTTTACTGGCCTGACCGACTCGAATCGGTTGGGCTTCCGATCCGGTTGGTGTGCCGACATCCCGAATGGACGGACTCGTCAGTCTGCTTTTCCCCAGGTCTAAACGAGCCTCCGATCTTGCCCCACCAAGCTCTGGGAAATTGGCTAAGCGCGCCCCTACCAGTATGTACACATACTTCGATCGGTTTGACCATGGGTATAGAACAAAAGCTGGCTTTGGAGCGAATTCCCTGTTAGTGCGTGCTACCGTGGATTGTGACTGAGCGTAGCAACATTTAGCTGACCTAGTACCGAACTCTAAGCGAGTAGTGGCTTCTTATGAAATATTAGCCCAATGCCTAAAAGAAGTGCGCTAAGACGTCTCACTTATTACTATTCGATTTTCTTTGGTTGGGTCAGGTTGAACAGCCGCAACCCTTTCATCCAGATCGGCTCGAACGGACTCCTTTTCAGCGATCGCTTGATGTTGCTCTGCAAGCTTTCGCTCCAGTTCGGCCGGTCCTCCATCGCTGTCAACTCTGTTTCCACTTCCATGCTTTGGTTGGTTATGCGTTGAATCTCCTACCGGGCCTTCAACGCGTCGGCTACCATCAACAAAGCTACTGCTGCGGCACTCATCATCTCATTCATTTTTTTCTACAAACCGTCGCACTTGACGCAACTTTTCAATGTTAACCTGCTCTGCTTCAGGGAAGAGTGGATGATCTGCCAGCTCTTGCACCAATTTGTCAAAGTTGTTGCGAACCCCCAATTCTGCAGTGGCATGAGAGACAGCAGCCCTAAGGTCCACCCTGATTTCATCTAAACTCCGTGCACATTAGCAGAATTCATTCCGCTCCGAAAGAGCCTTGGACAGAAAAGCAAAAAGAAGAAGAGGTGGCTTTCCTGGGGTTTTAGTAAAGGATCTCCAGCAGGGAACGATGCTCCTTCTCATGCCCGTTTGCCAACATCCAGAGAACCCGCCTTCTGCTATCTTCCACTCCGAAGTTTAGGATTGAGTTTCCGATTTGGTTGGTGATTCTGAGTTGCCCTATTTGAATCAGCAGCTTGGAAGCGTTGTTGGATCGGGCAAGGTTAGGAAAGTCAAGAAGGAAGGGAAGGTTAGGAAGAATAACGCGAAGGGCATTCACTTGCCATTGAAGATGAAGAAATGCTTGCAGTTCGAAGTGTAGAATAGGGATTCAGCCACAAGAGATTAGTTTTCCTTTTGTCTCCGATGGCTACCTGGCCCCGTGCCCCGAATGAAGAAATCAAGGACTACTACAAAGAAGTACAAAAAAGTGGATTTGTTTAGATGACCCTTCTCTGTATTTCTTTGTATATATAAAGAACTATTTTGTCTTTCTTCATACAGATGCTCCAATACGAGTTGTGCCTCATCGGTCTCCTCCCTAAGGCGTTGGTGGTGGGCAGCCCAGTTGCCTGGTCTTTCCCATTCCATCACATCTTCCAGAACGGAATCAGTGATTTCATGAACAACCTCCGAAGACGGATGATGCCCGTCAAAGGAAAATAGGGATCCGACAAAAGAATATATCTCTCCTTTCAAGGACAAGGAAAAGAGTCTATCGACTTCCCCTCTATGAATTGGTTGTACTCTTGTTCCGATGAGGCGCTCTCTTCGAGTTGTCCATCCCTATTTGCCCCTGATCTGCCCCTCAGGAATAGGAGGCAATAATAGAGCGCCCAAGCGAAGCGTCAATTCTGTCAGAGAGTACTCCCCTTTCTCTAATAATAAGGTAAGCTTGGGTTCCAAACCCCCTTTAAGAGATAGGGCAATCGTCACTCGATAGCTCCGTCCTTGCTTAGGCGATCGAAGTGACCCCTATCTCTTGATTGATCTGATCAGACGCTTGCTTTTTCCCAGTCAAGTAAGTACCCTTTACAGCTTCTTGAGATTCTTGGAATTTCCCTAGGCCAATTGACACCCAAATATACTTTTTCAGGTACCTAAATGTACTTTTTTGTACTTTATTCAATTCCTAGAGAAAGGGGTATGCGATCCTTTGTCAGTATCTGTTTTGAGATCCTATCCGTCTAAATATGGGTTTTCTACCTAGCCCTTGAGATAGGGAGTTTTGGTATTGACCACTGCCAAGTTGAAGCAGGAAGAGAGGCTTATGGCTCACATCTCGGTAGGGTTTCGCTCAATAGCAAGGATGCGAGGTACCGCCAAAGGCACCAATACGGGACTACTTTAATCCAAAAGGTGACCAAATTCCCCACAACTATTGTAGATATTTCCATTTCAGATAGAAGGAACTAAGCTTCAGGCAAGCAAGTCAGATTGAGATAGCTTGAGAAGTGCTCCTTAAGGGCATCTTTCTAAGCATAAAAACGAAAGTTCGAAGAGTCCATCCTCGGACCCAAAAGGGGACAAAAGTCGTGATAGAAGCCCCCGTTTCCCTAGCAAAGAAGCTACACCTTTCAAATGAGGAAAAAATAACCTGGCAGGCCCAGATATTCTTTCTTCTAAGTAGCACAAATGTTAGATCTTCCGATACGTCTTTCTCAAAGGGAGAAGGCGGGGATCACTTCTCGCAGATTATTCATTTTTACTATTTAGGAAAAGAGCTCTCTCGAACCCCCCCTTTATGATCTCACCGTGGAGCTAAAACCCCGCTTTGAAACTATAGCTTTAGTAACTACTGGTGCAGAAAGAACGCAAACCGATGGAAATAGGTCTCACGACGTGTGATATTATGTATATGATTAATCAAGGCATTATGACCTGCGAAGGTTAGATTGATCAGGCAAGATACCCCCATCTGCTATTAGGTGGGCACCCTCCTTTAGGGTATATGCCTTGGGAACAGTCCCGTTGGGGCCTAACACCACAAGCGAAATCTATTCTCAATAGCCGATTCTCCTCATTTTGGTATCATCCGGTAAATCCCATGGAATGGAAGTAGTGAATTTAGGGCTCAAAAGAAAGAACGCTAAAGCTTATAGGTTCCTTTTTCTAGTTGAATGAACCATGTCATAGAATTATTCCAATACTAAGACGCGGTTGGCTAGAGTCTCAAATGTGACTGATCACAGGCATTGACCTAGGAAAATTTACCCGAGAACATTCCTTTCGGACTACCATTTTGCTACCATACCTTTCCGAGCCCACCCACCGCCTCTTCTCGCATTGGCTACTTAGTTTTCTTTTGCCCTGGCTTTAGAATCATCTCATTCCTTGCCCGAACCAACCTTCCTAAGCAACCCAGGCATTTCGGTATAGCTCCAAGTAAAGCAATCCCGAAATGCCTGGGTTGGATCCCAATGTGGCAATGCACAAGTTAGCAATATCTCCTGACATTTTGCCAGTCAAACAGCCACAGCGCAAGTTCCACCCTGAGTTGGCGGAGCGTAAAAAAGAAGAAGTACAGAAGTTGAAGGATGCCGGCTTCATTCAAGAAGAAAAGTATCCAGACTGGTTGGCCAACATTGTCCCCATAAAGAAAAAGAATGGGCAGATCCAAGTCTGTATTGACTTTCGAGATCTCAACCAGGCTTGTCCCAAAGATGATTTTCCATTACCGATCACCGAGATGATGATCGATAACACCACGGGGTTTGAGCGTATGTCCTTCATGGATGGATTCTAAGCGGCCCTGACAGGCCCCCTCATGTACCCGAGCGATCACCAAGCAGAGTTGAAAGACACCTGTAAGGACATGTTGTAAGCTCAAAACTTCGCTCGGGACGAGCGAAGCGGAAGGGATCAACAGTTCCAGGGAGAAATCCGTGAAAAACACGAGCACTTGGGAGGCTACCGACGATCCACGGAGCCCGGCTTCATCAACACTAGACGGATCCAGACCGGTCAATGATAGAGACTATGAATAGAGCATTAAGAGTATGTAGAAACGGAGGAAGTCTGAACCCGTCTAGTTAGTGAGTTAATGCCTTCTATGATCTATGAACTGATTGCTTCTATCGCAAACACGGAGACAACTTCGTGCAGAATGTGCCATGCCACCAGCGGGCCAAAGAAGAAGCATGGGAATCGGCCCAGGAACTCGCACGAGCGGTAGAGAGGCAGAATTCTCTAATAAAAAAGAAGGCTTTTTTAAACTAATAGCTATTTGCTATTTTCTTTCGGCGTCGGAGAGGAAGCTGTTTTTTGTTTGATAGAAAGTTCGCTTCCCCGTGATTTGACAGGTTTCAAAGTGGTTCGAATCCACTGACTTCATTCAAGGAGAGGAGACAAAATGTAAAACGGACCGCAAACTATAGGGCGCGTGCTATAGAAAGACATGTGGCTGTGGAATAGGACGGGCACCTATATCGAACCTGCCCGGCCTTCTCACAGATACCCCCCGCAACCAATGTGGGCTAGTAGAGGCCGGAGGTCCACTTGCTTCTAACGTTCTGCACCTTCTAACATCCATCTCGAAATGAGCTACCTCGTTATGTTATTTGCTTTTCTTCTTCATCTCCTTCGTCTCCTCTTCAATCGGAAGAGAGCACTCCAACTTCTATACGTTATTCCGTCCGCGTCTTTGAAGAAGAAATGGTAAGATCCTTACAGCCCCTCATATCATAGAAAGGGACAGGCCCTTCTCGGCATGATCCGAGGTTTCTTTGACAAGCGGAGCGATCAAAAAGGGCAACGCGCAACTATGGGCATTAAGGGAAGGCTTCTCAGTCATTCAGGCACGTATCTTTGGCACCCCTGCCATAATTAAGACTTCTTCCAACATTATGACTTCTTTCAGCAATACTGACTTTCAATGCAAGAATATTTGATTGAAGTCAGTAAGTAAGCTAATAATAAGAAAGTGCTATCATAAGTATACTGTTAGCAATAAGACTGGGGCCCCTTCCCCTGTAGTAAAGGCGCTACTTAGCCCTACTAGCTCAGTCAAGAGAAAACCGGAGTTCGGGGCCTCTCGGCTCTCATGATCCGATCGGTCTAAAAGGGCACGGCACGTTACGAGCCGGCGATCTTTGAAAAAATAAAGGAGCTTCTCAGTCAGGCGGGTAGACTTTCTCTCCGGACCCGGCATCACATAGATGTCTGAATCTGAGTAGAGCTGATCCGAAAGGGGGTCTATATTTCAGAGCTGATCTGGGAGCCACATCTATTACGTAGCGATAATGATAAGGACTCGATCTCTCAAGCGCCCCCTGACATAAGCTTAGAGAAAAAGCGCGAGGAGTGCCTTGAACAAGAATGAGATGTGGGAACTCCTTCTCTGTCCTAAAGATCTAAAGACCGTAACGTGTAAATGGGTTGACAAGGTGTTGAAAGGGTCAGACGGGCAGCCTAACGGCCGCCCTTAGTTGGCGCCTTTGGTGGAAGCTAAAGCTAAATAGTGTAAATTCGCCTTAAAGCTATAAATAATGGAATTCGGGAGCTTATTCAATTAGGGAAAGAACCGAAATAGTAAATATAGTAATGGGAACGAACCAACTCAATAGGGAAGGAACCGATTCGACGGAGCATACAAGTGGTTTAGTTTAGCTCTTCTTGGGGGCCGCTATCCTTGTTGTGCACTTGTGAAAGCTAGTCTGAGTTGAAAGCAAGGTGAAGCAGCACCCTTGCTTGCCACGTAAGTCAAAACAGCTCGAAAGGACCAATTTCAGGCCCCGGGGGCGGAAGGTAGGGTGTTCAAGCTCTCAAGTGGCAACCTAATCGGCTTTTTCACTTTATTTAATGGAGTGAAGGACTGGTCCTTCTCTTGCCGCTTCTTTCCGAATGAAAGGATGAAGCTTTTCTTTTCTTTCAAACCACATTTGCCTTTACTAGCCAAGAAGACAGGATAATAAGGGGCTATGTTTATTCTACCTTCGAAATCATTCTGCTTACAGGCGTGGAAAGGATGTTTCCGGGAAGCCCGGTTGAGGAGAGAAGGTTTTGGGGGAAATGGGGTCCCGTGGAGTCTTTCCCGTTCTCTGGTTTTTAGGAAGGTGGATACCTCTGAGTCTGCGGCAAGCTCTCTAAAAGTTGTTATTGACCAGTATCCGGCTTCGATCGGTAAACTTTCATTTCACATAGCCACTTGATAGTTCGATAAGCCAAAGAAAGATAGGAATGCTTTCTCCCAGTTTAGTTTCTTTTATTTGAAACATCGGGAAGTTCCCGGGCCTTATTAGGTGCGTCAGCTGCTTTGTTCTTATGTTTAAGGGGGGGGGCTCCTTCTCAACTCCGAGTTTTTCAGTTTCTTGGGGAGATTTCGAGTGAAAGAAAATATTTAAAGAAATGCTGGTAGCTTTAGGCTTACTGCCTTCTCTGGAAATAGTCTTCCCTCCCTTGCTGCATCAGTAAGATACGGCAAGCAACAGCTAACGTAATGCTCTATGTATATATAGGCAGGCCAGGCCTTTTCTTTCGTATCGTGAAAGCCGCTTCAGTTTTTTGGCGGAGCTAATATGGACGTCTTTGATTGGATGGAGACAGATATATAGAAAGTGTGCACTGAGGGATCTTTATAGGTAGCCAGTCTTTACAACACTCGGCCCAAGCGAGAACCAAGCAAGTCCATAAGCGAAGAAGAAAGTCTTTCCGCCCAACGGAGAGTAAGGCCGCGCCAGAACCAAGCAAGGGCCCGACTATATACAACGGCTAGCGCGCCAGAACAAGCAAGGGATGAGCCCAATTATGAGTCAGGCGCGCGCCAGAACCAAGCTGAAAAACTACAGCGCGCGCGTTAGCGCAACGGTGCTCTACGATCCGCTTTACTCCGCCCAAGTGCTTGCTGGATTCGCGCCCTAGCTGATCTACGACCAAAGAAGCAACGGCTGAGCTGATCGTAGACCACTCTCTCCCGGTGGTCGAGCTGATTTACAATCAGCCTGGTTTACGACCACCCTACGGTCGAGTTGATCGTAGAGCACCGTTGTGCGTTAGCATGCTTTGACGCGGGAGCGCGCAACGCGCCTTACTCAAATAGGGGCTCATGGAAATAGGGGAAAATGAAAATGAAAATGAAATTGCAAAAATGAAAAATATGTAGAGTTTGTTAGGTAAGCTTTATTTCGCTGTGCCACACGTATGGGTATGAGGTAGTGGGAGTGACGTAGAGGTGGTTACGTAAGCTTTCGGCAGAGGCTGGTGGATGATGGATGTGATCTGTGATGGGGAATTGGGGGAATCACATGGGACAAACTACAAATTAAACTCGTGGTATCGGATCGGAGAGTGTGTATGTTACGACTCACGATTGAAACACCTGTTTATTTTTAGAGCAAAGGAAGAAAGCCGTGGAGTGGATGGTCTGTGGTCCCTCGTTTTGTTAGTTAGGTTTTTTCATATGGATCTAGATTTCTTTCAAATAATTTTAAAGGCGTTATTTTATTGATATTTTATTTTATAGATTTGGATTTTCTGGTAGCATCGTTAGAGTTTCTATTCTTTTGTATCATTTCCAATATATTGGGATGGAGAGGAATTTCGCTTATTCTTTTTTTTTTTGTTGACGATAAGACCTAACTAGTCCTACGGGTCTATACTGACCCCATAATCACATGGACCGAGTCATACCAGGGTTGAAGAGCGTTAAATACCTCATGTGAATGGCTCTAGGTGTGCCTAGTAGAATAGTCGAAGTCGAACTTAGAACGTCCAAGTTTATGATTCGTATCAAATTCGTTGCTCATCAATTGCATTATCTCCTTGGATTTTTTTTTTATCTCTCGTTTCAAATGAAAAAAAAAAAAAAAAAAAAAAAGATGGGCATTCAGTCAGATGTACAAGTCATCTGTTGGGCTTTGATCTCCTAGGAATGGTATCCCCAAGAAACTTTATTTTTGTCCTACTCATAAGGGGTGTATTTCTATTGAACTATGGGGAATTAGCTTTGGGGTGAAAAGTAGTAACCTCTTTTCTTTTGTCTTTTGTGTCATAGGGCTATTTGGCGCCTTGTTGGTAGCCTAGTGGAAATTAGTTTTTGGACCTTATTTTATTGACTTTGAATGAGGAAACTCTTCAATCTCTTGTGCATTTCCTTGAGAGTTGAGTTTCCTGATAAATTTGATTCTATTGTTAGAAATACAGCATTTTATATTTCCCAAAAAAAATTTCATCATTTTTGTTTTTCTATTTTGACAAGTAACTTAGTTTGCCAGACTCAAATTAGTCACATAAGTAGGAAAAAGTAGAAAATATCTACCAGGAAAATTTGTAAGTTGACTCAATTAACTTACCAGATGAATGCCAAATGATGAAAAACCTATAAGCTAGGACCGCACCAACTCACTTAACAAAAGAAAATGGAAAATGAAAAAGATTGATGAAAAGAGAGAAATAAGGTCTAACACTATCATATCAAATTAAACAACGAAGGGGTGGGGGTATGTGCAGAAGATTGGCCATAGCAATAGAATTTTATGGAGCTTATGAGAAGGCAAGACATGGATTTGATTGATTGAGTAGTTATTAATGGAAATGAATGAAAAATAGATCTTAGAAGAATCTCTTTTCTTTGAACTCATAATTGGTTTTGAAAATTGAATTGGGATCGGAAAAATAGTCAGATCGGATTGGTATCGGTCAAGATCAATCCATTGATACGATTGACAACGTAATAGAACCTATTTAAAAAAAAAAATGTGAAGTCTGATCTAGATCGGATTGGTATCAGATCAGTATCGATCGAGACAGATCCCAATTCGAAAACCAAAAATACGAACCTTATTTGAGTGTGCCCTTGAAACTTTTTATAAAAAAATTGTAGTTGATTCTGTGATGCATCAATTCATTCATAATGGTTGTCTATATATTGCCACAATTTCGTTAGATTTGGAGGGTGATAATAGATCCCCACTATCCCTTGAAAACCCATAAATTTTAATTCTAAATTTATCCATACATTAGCTATAAAGATTGGTCAAAGTTGGATATAAGCTTAAGGTATAAGTAAAATAGTTAATAATTGAAAATTACGTGCAATAATCAATTTGAAAGAGTATCAGTAATTGGACCATCAAATTTGATATGTGGTGAATCCATGAGATTGTTTATGTATTCAAAATTTCAGAATTGATAGTGTATACTGGACAAGGCTGGGGGGTAGTGGCATTTGCCCCAACTTTAGATTCAAGTGCCATTGGAATGGTCACGGGGGAGGGGATGATTACTTCTAACAACAGCTAAAATGAGCTAATCAAAGAAAAAAATTAAAGGCTTAAGTTATCATATCTTTTATGCAATCTTCCTAGAGATGGAGAGCCTCTTGCCCTACCTAGTACCTGGATTTATATATCAAAGTAGTGATTTGGATTGCGTATATCAAATTTTACTCGCATTCAATCATATACCTTTCCATGCATGTATTTTGTACATTTGTTTTGTGATCCTGAATTTTTTTAACGATTTTCATCTTTTTAATTTTTAACTTTTGTGAGGATTGAGGTGGGGTGGATTCCTAACTACTGCGGTCCTCACAATGCGTTTCTATATATATACCTCATTATCAAGCATCATCAAGAGAATGTATAATGGATTCACTTTATATGAATGGTTGTTTTTAAATCGTTTGATTGACATTGATCATGTTTTTGTTGGTTGTTTGTCTTTTTTTTTTTTTCTTCCCCTCTTTTTATTGTTTATTGTAGTCAATTTCTCTTTGTTTTCTTGCTTTAATGAAGCACTTATATATTCTCGAACTAAAATATAATAAAAAAAATTTTTTACCAAAAAATAAATAAATAAAAGGATCGTAACATGAGATAGAAAGGAAATAAAAAAATATAGACTAATATGCAAATACATGCATGTATAAGCAGATTAAGGACTTGCCAAAAATCTGCCTCCAAAATCACAACATCATATATTGAAAAGGTGGATTTGGACCATTACATTTTCTTTCTAGTACACAAAAGGTTGGCTACCTAGTGGCAGCTAAAGCATAAATATATCCTTATTACTATTTTTTTTTTGGTAAAATACATCCTTATTACTTAATTCTGATACTGAATTCTGATAGAAATGATTAGAGTAACATTTTAATCCTCTTCATTCATTTTCCTCGCAAGGAAATGACAAAATTAACAAACTTACCCTCCTCCTTTGAGAGGTGCTCACTGACATACTCCATGTACCTACTGAACAAAATATCAATGATAGCATCCCCAAAGTGACAAGCAATCAAGGGTTCAGCCACAGCTCTTATACACTTTGCCACTTTCTTCCCACTTATAAATCTATCGAACATGAAACCTTTGTTGTCATCATCATCACTCCCATCCCAATTGACATCAAAGATATCCAATTGATCAAGATAAAACGATCCTTCCGCACAAACTACATCCTCTACCTCCTTACGAGAAGGCATATAGAAAGGCAAATTGAATGAATCCACTTGAGCTTCTTCAATGAGACCCTAAAACAAATTAAGAAAATTTTAATAAATTGAACAAGAAGAAAATCAATGATATTTAATTAACCATGAATTTGTAGGAATAATTTTCATAGTAATTAAGCACTAAGCATACCTCTGAGACCAAGTCATTTAGAGACTTAGACAAGAGCTCCCAAAAGTAACCCTCTTTGCCGAAGGGATCTTCACTTCTCCTGCCTAACATTGTTATAACCATTCGCCCTCCTGGTGTTATTTCCTCGAAACGTAGGCTAAGAAATAAGGAGAAATCCTTTTGAAATTGCTCTAAGTATGCTTTGAGCACACTAGGAGGACTCGTCCTTGCCAAGTAAATATTCCTCTTGTTACTTTCAACTGTTATAGGAACCTATATTATGCATCAAGGTTGAGAAATATATCAACACTTGTATGAATCTTCATATTTAGTAATGATGCTTATTCTATGATACAATTCAATTTTTTCTACCATAGCTCCACTGCACATATGGTCATTGCTTGACACATGCCCTTTTTTCAAAGAAATGGAATAATTCACTTTCCTCTAGGTTCACAAATACTCCTTCTAGGTTTTAGTATTTTTCAAAATTCCCTTTTGAGATTTCATTTCTTTGACTGCAATCCGGACAGCAGCTAAATTTCGTTCCCAATTTATGGTTAAGTTATCCACATCATCTTTAATTTTTTTGGTAACGATCCCCACATAGTACGACATCTAGCATGTGACACAATAATATTAGGAACCCAAATTAATCCTATTGGAATGCTACATATATAGTAAAAATGAGGGGTGCAAGAGTTCAAACCTGTGAGAGCCAATGAACACTATAAGAGGAATGATGGAAGTCTATGGAACTGCTTGGAAATAGCCTGTCATAGAAAGAACCGGGTAATCCTGTGATGGAACACGGCCCAAACTTTTCACCCTTCTCCTCCTTTAGTTGTTTATAGAAGGCTGGCAAGGTCTTGAAAATGTTGTTGAAGTCATTACTTGGTAGATCATTGAGGAACACTTGGAATTCAGGTGTATTACGTTTTAACTGATGACATGTTTCATCAATAGCCTCAATGATCTCTGAGATCACCAGTAGGGTGTTGGGTCCTGAAGAGCACCCCAAATCTGCTATCCTTAAACATCGAGGAAAGTTAGTGGTATACAAATCTGAAATGCTCTCAATCACCATTGATTTTGCCTTGGTTATCACTAATTTCTGCAAAGACCCAAGTTCAAATTTCTTAGAACAAATGAAAATGAAAGAAATGAGAGAGAGAGAGAGAGAGAGAGAGAGAGAGAGAGAGTACTTGAAGATTGGAGTTACTAGCATAGCTAGTCTCTCCATTACCCCAATTCATGTGAAGAACTTGTTGGACTTCCATGTCTTCCCAAGTGTGAGCAAAGTGCACAAATTCCAAATAGATCTCAGCAAGCTAAGGTTGGTAGCTAGGTAACTAAGTATAGGCTTGGACATTGGAAACTATGTCTAGCTTCTATTTATAAGCTCTCAGAACTGATTCTAGATCACATATTGGGCATCATCCCGTTTATCACGTTTGAGTGATCAAGAGTCTTCATATATGATAGAAATATAAGAATATGATGACTTTCCGGGAAGCTGCAGTAAGGCTACTTACAATACGACTCTCTTCACCCATGACACGTGAGATTTTCTTGAGAACAGAAATTAATTTGGGCCCATATGAGACCAAATGTACAACATGTGGGAGCTACATGCTATGGTTCACCCACTGTGATGAATCATGCCTCCTGTGCAAAGCTGCATTCCACCTTCAATTTCCCTTCAAACAGAAGTCATGAATCAACAAAAATTTCCTTTCCCTAGTTATAATAATGGTGTTAATTTGGATAATGTAATACTATTGCATTTATTATCTTTATAGAAAAATATAGATATGAATTATATGTATATATTATACTAGTATATATATAGAGTCATGATCAGTTACTGGAGGACCATATTGTTAAACCCAACCTTTTTTAAGAAATAGTTAGAATACGACCAGCTTTCATTAAAGTTTTGGTCGGTGAGCTTTAGAAGAAAATAGTTTTTTTCACGTACAATTTTGCACCCCAGATTGAAAAAACTGTTGTGTTTTAAAAAATTATGGCTTAGGATTTTTCTCCGAGCCACCACAGGTACCCTAGGGCCCTCCAATGATTTTTAATTTTATTCAATTTTCGGGATGGAATAAAAAACCAAAGTTGTCAAAGTTTCCTTCACCCAATGTGGATAGAGACTCTTTAAACTTGATTAGTGAGCAGCATTGGATTATATAGTGGAGGAGAAATTGTGGTGGGATACCAAAGGTTTAAAGATTTCTTTTCCACACCAAAATCTCAAATATAATCTCAAGCATGGTACATCAATTATATGTGGAAGTTATGTATCTAACACCACACATCAACATAATAATATAACAATAATAACCATAATAATAATAATAAATAAATAAAAATTACCTCGATGCCTAGTGTTGCAGTTTATTTTTCACATGATTTTTTTTTACTACACGTTTTAAAATTATGGAATCCCACTGAATTGATAATTTTTTTGAGAGAATACCTTGGGGGGACGGCCGTGATGTTGCAGATTTTCCTTCCCCACATTGGTAGTGGTGGGTAATTCCTCTCTTTTTTTGTCACCCAAAAAAAAAAAAAAAAGTCTACACCATTACTCAAGTTGTCTATCTCTCTCCTCCCCTCTATGAATTGACATTTCTACCCCTTATTAGGAAGAGAGAGATTGACCCAGGAGTGTCGACATAATTTTTGTATCTATATGTTTAGGCATTGGAATCATACAACCAGGCAGCTTTATATTTTCCAACATAGATATTGAAGTTGCATAAAGTTATGATGAAAGATTTTCCAAATCTGCTGCAACTGTTTTTCATTGTATAATTGACTGGGACCACACCTTCCTAAAATTTCTGGCTAACAAAAATTAGAAAAATTCTGGCCTAGAAAAATTCATGAAACTCATGCCACATTGTATTCTCAAGCGGGGTACATCAGTCAGAGTGAGAATTTCGTTTTCCACTGAAAAGGATCATTGACTTTTTCATAAAATTAAATTAGTGAAAGCTGCAGTGACGTTACACCATTACAATTATTGTGTTTCAATGAAAAGAAATTCTGACTTTTATGAAGTTTTGATGCATGCATAAGAAGGGTGGAATGATCGGATAAAAAATTTCTGCAGGGAGGTAGTGAGCATTTGACAACTGTGATACATCCTAGGGCCTTCCTATTCGTTGGATCTTCATTGTCATTCATTGCCAGTCGTAGAGGATTGAAGTCCAAAATGATCATTCCATCTTTTATGAAATAAAAAAATTTCACTTCTTTTGAATGCATTTGTGTATATTTTCATTGATTCCCACACTGATGCAAGGGCCACGAAACCTGATTCCTAACAGCACAAGAATTTAGTATGGAGTGAAATTTTCTTTAAGTGTAGCTTTGCATCCCAAGAGGAAACATTCGCCAACCTTACTCATCTCATTAGTCTAACTATACTATTATCTCATAGGCTACTTTACTGCATAGGTTGGGAATCATGATCCCAATAATATCATTAGTAAGCATGCCTTTCTTTTCTACCAAAAAAAAAAAAAAATTTGCCTTTTGCATTGCCATATACTATTTTATGCAAACTCATTATGAGTTATGCAATTCTGGCCAAAAAAAGTAAAAAAGAGATTTGCAAGCAGAAAAAAAAAAAGAAAGAAATGTTTCAAAATAATTTGAAAGTCATTTATCATTATGTTATTCTCTAGAGTTTTCATTGTCTTGGATGAGTATACATATGAAATAACTAGATTTAACGCTCATTGAAAAAATAATTATGGTGTACTAATACCCGTAGTCACTGCTTTGAATGGGCTGTCTTCATCCCTAGACTGGGCGGCTTCGTCTCTCACACAAGATGTCATCCATCTCTCTGGGTTTTTTACCTTAGTTTTATTTCGCTACATCAAAAGAGATCGAAACTCTCTCACTGATTTCTTGGTCTCTGGAGCTGCAAAGCTCGAGCTTTGTCATGTATGGTGGTTACATCCACCCCCTCCCTCCCTCCCTCCCTTTTTTATTGTTAATCTATCCCTTGTTGATGCCAGGAGATCTTCTCAGGCATCTTTCTTTCAATTAAGATCTGTTTTAGAAAAAAAAAAAAAACATATATTTACTAAAATGGCAAAAGAGGGTAAAATTACAATTTCTTTTTTAGCAACTTTGATTACAACAAAATTTCTTATACAATAACTCATAGCAATGAAGTTATCTTAGTGATGATGAAAGTAAAAAAAAAAAAAAAAAAAACAATAAGCGTTGAAGCACTTTGATGCCTGAGTTTTTCAGAACCCCTACCAACTTACTTTGTTCGCTTAACACAGGCTATTCCGATCAGCATCGATGGTGAGGTGTCTAATGCCGTTTAAATTTTCGTCGGCCTGCAACTTCTCATCCTGAGCTGGCCAATGCCTCTTTCCAAGCCAATTACAGCTAGTTTTACTGAAAGCACCTCCTTTTTCTTGGGGTTTCTTTCCTCTAAAACTAGAGGACGTGCCTGGTTTTCTTTTGATGAATTCTAAGTGCTCAAAAGCTCTCTTTTGCTCTTTACTCTCTTTTCCCTTTATTGCAAAAGGATTTTCAAAGCTCCTTAATTCCACTATTTAGGTTGATTGAATACAAACTAAAAGTGTCCCTATGGTGACCCAATAAGTGAGTACATCAATTACTAAAAGTCCTTAGTGGTTGTTTCATCTTGGAAGTCGATTCACATACCTTAAAGGTTGTTTCATCTCGCAATTACTTATAATATTGCACTATAGGCGACTACAATTTCCAGGAGAGTGACTCAGTGGCACAACTCAACCCCACGAAATTATGTTCGTGATCCTGTTCATGTATTATTATCCCCTTCTGTCCGTGGTTTGCTTCATCGAAGAGGAGTCATAAGATAAATACTACATGTCCACATCCTCCTAATTCCAACATTTGATCAATAAAGTCGCTGTTCATCAGAAGGAAAAATACCAACTAAGCGTTCAATGCCACAAATTTATGCCAAATACAAGATAGAAGGCCCCACCTATACTTATGCTGATATATTTTCATCCTTTGTTAGCTATATCAAATTGATTGGATCATAAATGACTGCATTCACATAATTGACCATTTCCGTTGGAGATGTGAACCCATCATTTCTCATGTAGAAGAGGTGGAGTATTTTGCTCATCTTCCAAAACACATCCTTGCATGCTCTTGGAACTACACTTCCCTCTTTCTTCAATACTAATTTTAGGAGTTGCCTCCTATTACTCACAATGACAGCCCTTATCTCTTTTATGGCCTCTTCTTTGGTAATATTGCCAGAGCAGATAGCAAACAACAACAAATGAAAATTCCGCTAATCAAAGCTCAAGGACCCTTTAGTTAGCCAGCTAAAATGCCCCTGCCCCCCCCCGGTTCAAAGGCCTTGGCACAATTGCTTTCACCACCTTTGATTCTATGAGATTCCAATTTTTTTTTTTTTTTGGGAGAGGGGGGGTGGGGGGGATGGCTGACCTGCAGTCTAAGACATTTCGCAATTTGAATACCACCAGAAAGTGCCTACCTTGAAGCCCTGGACATCATTGAGGAGACGCCCACATGTGCTTATAAGCTTGTATAGATTATGGTACTCTGTACTGTTGACAACCTCCTCTGAATGCTCGGGCCCAACAAAATAAAGAGCTGGGAGAACAATAGGTCCCAAGGCAATTGATACATATCCATTTGTCATATATTCATCAATTGTTGGTGCTGAATTGTTTCTAGCCCACTTTGTCTCCTCCATCATGGAATCAAGCAAGCTGAGCCACTGCCAAACAAGCAAAAGCAGTTCAATACCTTGTTCCAGATAAAGAAATGAATGTAAATTCAGAGGTAAAACGATGCCCTAGATCCACCAAAGGGCAAGGTTTTATATCTCAGTATTGGAGGCCAGACCAGACATCAATGATCCCAAGACAAATCACCAATCTGTCCTGATCCCTGGCCAACATTTCATTAAATACTGCGGTTATCAAGCAGGATCAGGTGTATTGGCATCATCTGTTCCTTGAATGTAGGAGTGGACGAGAGCACGTTTTTGGGAATCTTGTTGTTGACGTCGGGCCAAGGTAGTAGCAAGGCCAGATAAGAGGCTGCCACTGGCCGAGGTGGCAGCTCAGACGGATGGATTGCCGAGGTGGAAGCACGGGCCGATGAAGGCCGAGGTAGAAGCACGGCCAGATGGAGGGCCGAGGTGGTAGCTCAGACTGATGGATTGCCGAGATAGCAGCACGGCCAGATGGAGGGCCGAGGTGGTAGCATGGCCAGATGGAGGGCCGAGGTAGCAGCACAGCCAGATGGAGGGCCGAGGTGGCAGTACGACCGGATAAGGTATCAGTGCAGCATTGGTCAGGACGCTCCTTGCCTGTGCCGTGGTTAGGGAGAAATACCCTCATCAAGTAGTATAGTGCATTAATAATGAAATCATTCAGTCGTTTTTTCTTAAAAAATGACGGTTCTATAAAGATTAGCTGGAAATGAGCATGTGGAATATTACTCACTATTTTCGCGAAGTTAATATGATTGTGGATACATTGGCGAAGCATGCAGTGGTTGTTCAAATTTCAGATAGTTAGGATTAGGGGTGCAACAGGGCCGGGCTGGGCTGGGTTTCTTAAAACCCTAGCCCAACCCTGAGTCCCTTTAACTGGGCCCAAACCCGCTCTGACCCTGACTCAGGGTTGCAAAACTTCAACTCTGACCCTACCCTTCAGGGTTCAGCCCAACCTTTACCTGCCTTGATTGGCCCTGATTTTTTAGGGTTGGGTCGGGATGACCTTAACCCTGATTGACCCTGATCTTGGTTTGCCATCAAGATCTGGGTATACTTTGACCCTGACCCTGACCCTGACCTTGACCCTGACCCTGACCCTGCAAAATATGAAATAACTTAAAAATAAAAAATATTCATAATGAAGAGGAGATAAAAAATAGAAAGTTACAAATTACTTGTCATGAGGAGAACACCCTAAAGCAAACATTCAAACAATACAAATAACTCCAACTATTATGGTAAACAAAGAGGAGATCATCCTAAGAAAGCAAATAATCCAAAAAATTTCAATTATTTGTCCTGATAAATGAAGAGATCATCCTAATAAAGCAAACAATCTATAAAATTAGGTTAAATTCAAGGTTAACATCAGGATCACAATCAGGGTCAACATCAAAGGGCAAAAATCAGGGCTGGGTTCAGGGCGGGTTGGGTGGGCCAAAGATATCAACCCTTATCCACATTGACTCTGACTCAGGGTCAGAAATTTCAGGGTCGACCCGGCCCTCAGGGCCAAAATTTTTGGGTTAGTACATATTCGGGATCAGGGCGGGCCAAGGGCGGGTCTGGACCGTCAGGGCCAAACTTGCACCCCAAGTTAGGAGGCTCCACCCAAGTGCTCTCTGATAAACATTAGTTGGGATGCTATATATTGGGATAATGTCGTAGGTGGGTAAACTACTATTTTTATTTATTTTTATATTTTTTTAGTTTATCCTTTAGATGATTCTTGCATTCATTCATCTTTAGTAATTTATCAATTCTTGTTGATCTCATGAAAAAAAAAAAAAAAACAAAACAAAAAAAGAGTGGAGAAGAAAAGTGTAGTTGGATTGACTCTGAATAATTATTTGGTCATCGAGTCCAATAAATATAGGGAGAATTTGATCATTACCGACAAAATCCAGCTGATTTTTAAAAGGATTAATTTGTTTACCTTAAAAAAAATTATATATAACCTTATTTTTGCATAAGATATGTGAAGCGTATTGAATTAATGAGACGCGAAGATTTTGGTGTCAGCTAATAAAGAGAAGATAAAAGACAAAACTGGGTTAGCTGCGAAGTGCTAATGTTAACAAGCCATTGAAATTTGGGGAGACCAAATAAATAAGAGTTGACGTCAGGCAAGTGACATAGAGATGATTACGTATCTTTTATCTTATCGTATCAGTTGAGACTGATATTGATATCTGATTGATTTAGATTCGTATTAATATTGAAACAAAAGTAAAATCAAAAAGAAAAAAAAAAAAAAAAAGAAAATGATCAATCCAAATCAATAGCATATTAATATAGGAAATTTACAACATCACTTCTTAGAGAATACCACTATAAGAGAGACATTCTTTACATAATTCTAAATTATGCTCACACCCTTTACTGTCAGTCTCTGTTACGTGAGGATGTAAAATGAGGATTTTACCCTTTAGACTAAAACACAATCAAATCATATTTTACTCGAGTCCCTAAATACCCCTAACCTTCACTCACCTTCACCGTGAATTTTAGAGAAGGGTTTCCTGTGCACACATCAGCCCATCTCTAGGGGGTGTCTGTGTTTTCCCCTCAATAAACAAAACAAACAAAGAAAGCCATTACCAATATCTAGCCATACAATATGAAGCCTTAAAACACAAGACACGTCTCGATGGTGCACCGCTTGCTTGCTTCGGACATCGAGTGGTTCGTGATACTAACTCAAGACACTACAGGAAAAATGGACATTTGCGACATTTTTTAGAGATGGACACATTTTTTGTCTCTTAAATAAACCATTTGGGACGGATATAGTTTCATCGCTACATATATAGAATTTGGGACAAATATCTTATCGTCGCAATATTTGAGACGGAATTATCCGTTGCTACTAGGATTGAATTCTACATCTATTACAACGGATTATTTTTCGTCCCTAAATAGACCATTCGGGACGGACGGAGTTATGTCGCAACATATGGGACAGAAATTTCACTGTCGCTATATTTGGGACGGAATTTATCCATCGCTATTATGATTAAATTTTACCTCTACCATGACAAATTGTTTTATGTCTCTAAGCAAATCATTTGGGACAAATAAGGTTCTGTCGCTACATATATAACAGTTGGGACAGTATATTTCTGTCGCTATTGTAATCGAAAAATCTTCACAATATTGGAGACGGATAATTAGTTGTCTCAACCGAAATAGTACCACTCCTACATATCTAAAAGTATAGAACAGAATAAATCACATTAAATTCGAATGAACCAAATTCTATATGATTAATTCTATACATATTTATCATTGGCGACAGAAAATTTCTATCGCTAAACTTGGGACGGATAATTAACTGTCCTAAATGGAAAGAAATTTTCGTTCAAAATCCGAGCACTAATTCCTTCCCGCTCAAATCTCTCTAAAATCCCAATTTCGTATCAATACTCTCTTTCTCTCTCTCTCTCTCTCTCTCTCTCTCTCTCTCTCTCTCTCTCTCTACAAACCCTCAACTCTCTGAACTCCCACCTTGCTCGCATCCACGGTCACACCCTAATGTTGTTGTTCCTCTTCTCCATGTGTCTTCCTCTTCTTCCAAATTTCTCTTGCTGGTGAAAATTTATGTTGCTACATTAGCTTCCCCAATGACTTAATTGAAACTTACCCTCTTGCGCCTAAAATTTTGGTTTTCCCTCGATATACTCCCGCGTATTGATCGA
>NW_024868750.1:58858-64867 GCF_013358625.1 Macadamia integrifolia | reverse complement strand
TTTCTCTTTTCTTCTTTCTTCTCCCTGCCTCTTCCTTCTTCTTTTCTTCTTTCTTCTTTCTTCTCCCTGCTTCTTCCTTCTTCGTATGATTAGTTTTTTTTTTCTTCCTATGGTGACAAAGATGATTGGTTGGTTGATAAGTGTAGGTTCAAGTTCCACTCATCTATGGAAACAATTGGTGGTAGCAGTGGGGGTGAAAATACAAGTACTGCTGCTATTGCACAATCAACGATTGATCCAAGCAAGGATCCGAAAAGGAGAGCTAAATCAAATGATCCTAGATGGAAATATGGGTATTGGCCTGACGTATCAGACAGAAATTGGATTAAATGTACCATTTGTGGGAAGGATGTCAGAGGAGGAATAAAACGATTGAAGCAACATCTTATTGGTGGCTATGGAGATGTAGCAAAGTGTGTGAAAACAACTGAAGCAATTGCTAAAGAGATGAGAGATGCAATATTGAAGAACCAGAGGAAGAGGAACTTTGATTGTTTGGATGATTTGGATGTTAGTGATGGACCTACAGAAGTAACGGGACCACAACATAATATAGTATCTGATTTGGGGGTCTCATTTCCTATCCCTAGCTCTGGGACAACTTCAAGAAGAAATAAAGCTATCATTCAAACACAATCCAAACAAAAAGTAAGGGGTCTCATGGATAAGCATGTGAAGAGGACTCCTGAAGAAGTGGTTGTAGATAGGTGGGGTAAATGTTCATATCAAACAACAATGGAGAACCGAGTAAGAGGAGAAGAAGAAAGAGATAAACTTCGTTCTTATTTTGCAAGGTGGGCTTATGAGAGTGGTGTTCCATTTAATGCTTTGAAGTTAAGGAGTTTTGAGGAATTGGTAGAGGCAATTGGTCAATATGGACCAGGTTTTAAGCCCCCTTCAATTCATGACTATAGGGGGCCTCTATTGAAGTCTGAAAAGGATAAAATTGATGAGTTAAAGGTGAAGTATCAAGGATATTGGAGGAAACATGGGTGCACACTCATGTCAGATGGGTGGACAGACAAAAGAGGAAGGCACCTAATTAATTTTCTTGTCAATTGTCCGGAGGGGACTTTTTTTTTGGAGTCTGTGGATGCATCTAGCCAATCACAAACAGCTGAAATGTTATTTAAGCTACTTGATAGTAAGGTCGAAGAGATTGGTGAAGATAATGTGGTTCAAGTAGTCTCTGATAATGCTGCCAACTATGTTGCAGCGGGTCGACTACTAATGGAGAAAAGGAAGAGGTTATTTTGGAGTCCATGTGTAGCTCATTGCATAGACCTTATGATGGAGAAAGTAGGCAAATTACGCTCTTATATGTCTGTTATATCGAAGGGCAGGAAATTGACTGCATTCATCTACAGGCACACTCGTCTTCTTGAAGCCATGAGGCAAAAAACAGGAGGAGACTTAGTGAGGGCTGGAGTGACTAGATTTGCCTCTTCCTTTTAACACTCCAGAGCTTATACAAGCATAGAGAATCTTTGAAAAAATTATTTTTGATGATGAATGGTCCCGTTCTAAGCTTGCATCTACAGAGGCAGGGAAGAATGCTTCTGAGACTGTGTTTGCTACAACATTCTGGAATGGTGTGATGGATTGTATTAGAGCATCACAGCCTCTTCTTCAACTCTTGAGGATTGTAGATGGTGATGAGTTGCCTGCTATGCCTGAAGTATATATGGCAATACAAGTGGCAAGGAAGAACATCAAAAAAAATTTTGGAGATGATGAAAGGAAATGGAAGAAAATCATAGCGATTGTTGATCACCGTTGTGAGACTATAATGAATGGATCAATATATTTAGCTGCCTTTTTCCTCAATCCAAACAAGTTCTTTAAGGCAATAGCAGATAATCCTGATAATGAGTTGGACTTAGCTCAAAAAGCAAGTGATGCCTTCAATGATGTTCTTGTAAGGTTGGTGCCTGATGAGACCTTGCAAGATAAGATCATTGTCCAGGTTGACAAGTATACCACTGTTCAAGGAAGTTTTGCAAAGGACATGGCGATTAGACAAAGGGACAAGTTGAATCCTAGTAAGTATATTTCCTTTTAAAGTTCTAATTAGTTTAGAACTTTGTATGTTGATTTTTTACTTAATCTATTTTTTTATATTATATATTTATAGTCTCTTGGTGGTCTCGACATGGAAGTACTGCTCCTGATCTTTCAAAGCTTGCATTGCGCATACTTGGTCTTTGTTGCTCATCTTTTGGTTGTGAGCGCAATTGGAGCACATTTGAATTTGTGAGTATTGACTATTGAGTTCTGAGTACAATAGTACATGTACTTCACTTAATATGGTTTTATTGAAGATAAGTAGATAACCTCATATTATTAATGTTTTTCAGATTCACACCAAGAAGAGGAATAGGTTAGAGCATCAACGGTTAAATGATCTTGTCTACATTTAATATAATCGCCG
The DNA here is from genome assembly GCF_013358625.1 of Macadamia integrifolia. Lineage (NCBI taxonomy): Eukaryota > Viridiplantae > Streptophyta > Magnoliopsida > Proteales > Proteaceae > Macadamia > Macadamia integrifolia. The sequence goes on along the minus strand of NW_024868750.1, from coordinate 62,436 downwards.
ACTTCAAGCAAGGTTCCAAGAAAGAAAAGAACAATGTAGAAACTACAATCCATTGTTGCTCGATGATCTTAATTGGAGTAGTGAGTGGATGATTGGTGAATCAGATGATGAATTAGTGCATCCTGAGAATGATATCACTTGGAGAGATGTTGATAGAGCACTTGGAGCATCTTCATCATATCAAGGCCACAATAGACCAAGGAGGGCTCCAGCATCTACCAGTGGAACCAATCTTTGCTATACCCGGCGTGGTAGGAGGGTTGAGCTTGAGGATTCGTCAGATGAAGAAGTGGATGAGATGAGTGAAGAGGATATTCGTGATGATGAAAACATTGAGGATGATTATGGCATAGCTCCAAATGATGCAAGCCAGCAACAGAATGCAGATGAAGAAGAAGATTTTAATTTAATTACTGATTTGGATTGAAAGTCTTTGAGTCTTAGAACTTTGACGTATTTTGAGTCTTTAAACTTTAAAGTTTTTTGAGTCCTTGAACTTTTAAGTATTTAACTTTCATTGTTTACTAAATTCTTAGCATTTTAGTTTATTTTATGTTTTAGCTTCATTGAAGTTTAAGTTTTTTAGAATGATTAAGAATCCCCAGGTTAGTCACTTCTCATCCATTTAATTTGGAATCTCGATTTTACTTTCGATGTATTTTAATTCTAAGTTCTTAATTACTTCTTTGACAGGAGTAGAAATATAGTGGATGACCTTAGGGTTTAGGCACTCATTATGGCATCATAGAGGTAAGTATAAATGTATAATAAATACTTGTATATTTATGTCTTCTTTTCTTTATATTTATAATTTTGTTTCATAATTATGTATTTATATTATATGTTAATATGTTATGATGATTGATGATTGAATATTGATGATTGATGATTGATGATTGATGATTGATGATGAATTGATGATGAACTTAGTTTATTCACTTTATTGATTTGTTTTCTTGATGAATATCTTACATTGGTATGAATATAAACATTTAATATTTATTTAGCATATGAGTGATAGGATTTAACTAGTATTTGAGTCAAATAGATTGGTTTTATAAAAAAAAGTACACAAGAACGCTTTAGTCAATAAGGCGACGCTTTATGCCCGCCTTATTGCTAAGGCGCTTCGACAGGCCCTCAAACGCCTTTGTCTCACCAACGCCTTAAAAACTATGCTCCCACCCCAAGCATGAGTTAGCCTTGAGGCTGATGAGTTTTTGCGCCATATTACTGAGGTGCAAGCCAACGTCCGACGATGTATTGCCTTGAACAGTGATGTGTATAAGGTTTCTGCTGATTTTCGTCGGCGTTCTGTGGAGTTCAAACCCGGGGACATGGTAATGATGCGAGTAAATTCTGAACAGTTTGAAACTGGTGTCAATACTAAACTCCACCCACGGAAGATGGGTCCCTATAAGGTGCTGAAACGTATAGGGCCCAATGCTTATGTGCTTGAGTTGCCTGATGATATGACCATAAGCAATGTGTTTAATGTGACTGATCTTGACCTTTATGTTGGGGACCATTCGGATGATGGAGACACGGAGCAGATGTTGAGGCTGCCCTAACTGAAGCCACCTACTACTGATGTCATTGAAGATGTCTTGGATGATAATTACAAGACTACCCGCCATGGTACCAGCTATCACACTTTCTTTGTCAAGTGGAAGGGCTGTCCCTATAGTGATTGTACTTGGATCCATGCCGATGATTTCTAAAGACTTGATCCCGACTTGTATGAACGCTACATGTCCATTACCCATTCGTCGGAGATGAATGTTTTCAAGCCAGGGAGAGTTGATGCAGCAATGAAGACCTATTCAAGGAGGAAGAAGAGGTCGACCGTGGCTAGTATGGGTCAACCAGGTCTAGCCATTAGGCCAACGGGTTGGGCTGTGATGGGGATTTAGTTCTATTGTTAGTTTCTACTTTTCAGCATTATTTAGTTTCTAATTACAATGGTTAGTAGTTGTTATTTTCTGTAGCTTCTAATTTCCTAGTTTCTAAGTTTAGTTTTTAGTAAGTAGAGGACTTGTTTTTATTTAGTTTCCTATTTCAGTTTTTAGAAACTAAAGTTAGATTCTATTATTTGTAAATCCCCATCACTATTATAAATAAAGGAGGGATCTCACACTATCGCCCATGATTTATGAATGCTAAAGCTATGCTGCTGTATGCTCTTCTGTGTTTGCTTTGTGTGTGATCAAAGTGGTGGACTGGTGTTTGATCTGGTCTCTTTGTGGCTTGAAGTCCAAGAGGTCTCTTCAAGTATTCTTCTTCTTCTTTTCAAAGTTAATTGTAAGGTTCTTCAGGCTAGGTAAGAGATCTGAACTGTTACTGGTTTCTGGTTTTGGAATTTCCAGATTTCTCTCCTACCGCCCTTGTACTGTTTTGAGGTTCAAGCCATCCGATGGCTCTCCCTTTTTGATCGAGTGTCAGGCCTATGGAGGAGGTAACTCGATTTTAATTTGAAGCCAATTAGACCAGGGTTTTGGCTGTTATAGGTTTTCTCCCTATTCTGGCCGATTGTGAGCTTGATTTGTGTTGGATGTTGGGGATTGTTTGCTGGTTTTATTCTTTAGTGATGTGCTTAGTTGCTGATTTCAGTCCTTAATCTGCTGTTCATTATTCAATTTTAGAATTCTGAATTTCTGAGATCGATTGTCTTGATCCTTGATTGGTTATCTCAGTTTTGTTATTGAACTAATTGGTGATCGATTGGGTATCCTTTGATAAGTGTCCTGCAATTTTTGGGCCTAAGTTGAGTTATCAATTCTAGTCCTACATTATGGGGTGGGGGTGGGGGTGGGGGTTGGGGTGGGGGTTGGGGCGGGAGAGGGGAGGGCTAGGAGGGAGCGAGGTGGAGGAGAGGGGGTTGGGGAAGGAGAGGGCAAGGGATTCACAAGGAGTGGGGTTGGGAGAGTTGGTTGCATATATAGATAGATAGATAGACATTTCCAAATTTCAGCTTCTGACAATTTCTTGGAGGAAAAAAAAAAGAGCATCCCATCACACAAGGCTCTTGCTATTGCTAGGTTTGGGAGGGAAAAATGTATGCAGCATTAGCCCTTGCTTCGCAAGAGAGGCCGTTTCCAAGTTTCAAACCCACAACCACAGTTTTGTCATGGTGCCAAGGCGAATCAAGGCGTTGGAGGGTTGCCTAAGCGGTTAGGCGACCAGTCGCTCGCCCTATGGCGAACAAGTGTTATTTTTTATTTTTCCTCTTTTCTAACATTATTTAGTATGCTACATCTACCTTGTATCATAAAAAATCAACATTTAGAGAATTTTCTTGTTTTATATTAAGTTTGACTGGTCAAATGATTTTATTTTTACATGAGACATTTTGTATTAGGTAGAATGCAAAACCAGCTTTCCAACAAGTCTAAGATTACTTAAATCTGAGTTTTACTGACAAAATTATGTTCTCGTCAAACTTATTTTAAAGTACGCGAATGCTGTTAAATCGTCTAAATGAAATTAAATTTATGGATATCAAAATAAAAGATTATTTTACCAGACTTTTGGTTTTAAGTAATGTTTTACCATAATAAGATTTCTGATTTTTTTTTTTT
>NW_024868750.1:30562-58838 GCF_013358625.1 Macadamia integrifolia | reverse complement strand
TTTTCTTCCTATGGTGACAAAGATGATTGGTTGGTTGATAAGTGTAGGTTCAGGTTCCACTCATCTATGGAAACAATTGGTGGTAGCAGTGGGGGTGAAAATACAAGTACTGCTGCTATTGCACAATCAACGATTGATCCAAGCAAGGATCCGAAAAGGAGAGCTAAATCAAATGATCCTAGATGGAAATATGGGTATTGGCCTGACGTATCAGACAGAAATTGGATTAAATGTACCCTTTGTGGGAAGGATGTCAGGGGAGGAATAAAACGATTGAATCAACATCTTATTGGTGGCTATGGAGATGTAGCCAAGTGTGTGAAAACAACTGAAGCAATTGCTAAAGAGATGAGAGATGCAATATTGAAGAACTAGAGGAAGAGGAACTTTGATTGTTTGGATGATTTGGATGTTAGTGATGGACCTACAGAAGTAACGGGACCACAACATAATATAGTATCTGATGTGGGGGTCTCATTTCCTATCCCTAGCTCTAGGACAACTTCAAGAAGAAATAAAGCTATCATTCAAACACAATCCAAACAAGAAGTAAGGGGTCCCATGGATAAGCATGTGAGGAGGACTCCTGAAGAAGTGGTTGCAGATAGGCGGGATAAAGGTTCATATCAAACAACAATGGAGAACCGAGTAAGAGGAGAAGAAGAAAGAGATAAACTTCGTTCTTATTTTGCAAGGTGGGCTTATGAGAGTGGTGTTCCATTTAATGCTTTGAAGTTAAGGAGTTTTGAAGAATTAGTAGAGGCAATTGGTTAATATGGACCAGGTTTCAAGCCCCCTTCAATTCATGACTATAGGGGGCCTCTATTGAAGTCTGAAAAGGATAAAATTGATGAGTTAAAGGTGAAGTATCAAGGATATTGGAGGAAACATGGGTGCACACTCATGTCAGATGGGTGGACAGACAAGAGAGGAAGGCACCTAATTAATTTTCTTGTCAATTGTCCGGAGGGGACTTTTTTTTTGGAGTCTGTGGATGCATCTAGCCAATCACAAACAGTTGAAATGTTATTTAAGCTACTTGATAGTAAGGTTGAAGAGATTGGTGAAGATAATGTGGTTCAAGTAGTCTCTGATAATGCTGCCAACTATGTTGCAGCGGGTCGACTACTAATGGAGAAAAGGAAGAGGTTATTGCTGGTTTTATTCTTTAGTGATGTGCTTAGTTGCTGATTTCAGTCCTTAATCTGCTGTTCATTATTCAATTTTAGAATTCTGAATTTCTGAGATCGATTGTCTTGATCCTTGATTGGTTATCTCAGTTTGTTATTGAACTAATTGGTGATCGATTGGGTATCCTTTGATAAGTGTCCTGCAATTTTTGGGCCTAAGTTGAGTTATCAATTCTAGTCCTACATTATGGGGTTGGGGTGGGGGTGGGGGGTGGGGTGGGGGGGGGGAGAGGGGAGGGCTAGGAGGGAGTGAGGTGGAGGAGAGGGGGTTGCGTAGGCAGCAGGGGTGGGGTCGGGGGAAGGAGAGGGCAAGGGATTCACAAGGAGTGGGGTTGGGAGAGTTGGTTGCATATATAGATAGATAGATAGATAAATAGACATTTCCAAATTTCAGCTTCTGACAATTTCTTGGAGGAAAAAAAAAAGAGCATCCCATCGCACAAGGCTCTTGCTATTGCTAGGTCTGGGAGGGAAAAATGTACGCAGCATTAGCCCTTGCTTCGCAAGAGAGGCCGTTTCCAAGTTTCAAACCCACAACCACAGTTTTGTCATGGTGCCAAGGCGAATCAAGGCGTTGGAGGGCTGCCTAAGCGGTTAGTCGACCAGTCGCTCGCCCTAAGTTGAACAAGTGTTATTTTTTATTTTCCCTCTTTTCTAACATTATTTAGTATGCTACATCTACCTTGTATCATAAAAAATCAACATTTAGAGAATTTTCTTGTTTTATATTAAGTTTGACTGGTCAAATGATTTTATTTTTACATGAGACATTTTGTATTAGGTAGAATGCAAAACCAGCTTTCCAACAAGTCTAAGATTACTTAAATCTGAGTTTTACTGACAAAATTATGTTCTCGTCAAACTTATTTTAAAGTACGCGAATGCTGTTAAATCGTCTAAATGAAATTAAATTTATGGATATCAAAATAAAAGATTATTTTACCAGACTTTTGGTTTTAAGTAATGTTTTACCATAATAAGATTTCTGAATTTTTTTTTTCAGAATTGAGAAAAACCCAAGCATTTGAAAGTTGAAAATTGCTCCTACAACAAAAAATTCAATCTTAGTTCTTGGATTTGGGGGGGGGTTGACTTTTTACCCTTTTAGAATTTGATTTCTAAACTTTTTTTATTAGATTCAAATAGGGGATATTAGCTTATTTATGAATAATATCTTGGGTAAATGAAATAAAAAATATGAAAAACATTTACTAATTGATATTTGGCATAAATAAGTGCCATACCAAAAGGGAACATGCAGTGCACTAAGTTGACACTCGCCTAGGCCCCAGGAAAACTGCCGGGACGCCTAGGTGATGCCTTGACAACTATGCCCACAACCAACAGGTTGCAATACTATAACTTAACCGTTGCATCAAGGCTTCTGATGATTTCTATTTCCAATAGAGAGGGTGTAAAATTCATACCACATACCCCGAGAAACTTGAATCACCCCCCAAATGCGAAATCGAAATCCAATCAAAGAGAGCCTTAGATTGTATTTTTATTTTAGTTGTGCGAAGCTGCTTTCTGTTCCATTTCTGTTTATATGCTTGTTTTCTTCAAGAATGAGTGTTTCCTTGAACTTGATAATCTTGACCATGTTTTTTTGTTATTGATATTACCAGAAAGTTCTCAAAAGGGAAAGACAAAGGAAGGAACATGCAGAAACAGCTAGTTCAAAGCTGCTGCATGAATGTGGAATTCTTCGTACTCGGCTTCAAGAATGCAGTGTTAACTTCCTTGTGGAAGAGGATGATAAATTCACCGTGGATTCGTCTTCACTGCCTGATGCTTTGGATGTCCTGGCAACATACGACAACGGAATTGCCCTCCTAGTTGCGGAGGTGTCTTTCATATCAATCATATCTTAGTTCTCATTTTGCTTTACATCAATCCCTCTTGAGTATTAAGTATAGTTTGTCTGTTTTTGTTTTTGTTTTTGTTTTTTTTTTCTTCAACGTGTTTATTTTTAAGATACTAAATTTGATGTCCTTTTCTCCAATTGTAGCCTGTTTTTCATTTTATCTGCTCTTGTTTATGCATGTCCAAACTTTATTAGGCACAACTTCTAGCACAAGATGATGAAAATGCTGTCGCTTTTGCAAGTAGAGATCGCAATATGATTGGGAATGATTTAACAACTGATGATCAAGTGAAGAAGATGCTGACAGATATCTTCATTGACAATGCCGCATTAAGGAAGCAGGTCAATTCTGTGATCCGTTGTGCTCTCAAGACGGCAATTATGCCAGAGAAAGATGATAGGGAGGAAGAATCAACAAAGACGGTACTGAAAAGGTTCTTAGAAAGATGAAGTATGGGTAATACTATAGGTTTTTATCAATTTGAGATTGTGAGGATGCTGCCTTGACCAAGCCCCTCATGAAGATGAGTGGAAGTTGTTTCTGCTGTTCTACTCTCGGTGGCAGATCCAGTAAACGTGGAGGAGTCATCTCTGCTGTTTTTGGTGGACTGTGTAATCTTGTTATTTCATAAATAAATATTAGCCTTGGAAATCACTGCTGTAATGCTATTTTTGAAAATATTCCCCCCCCCCCCCCCCCTTTTTTTTTTTGTCGTCTCTAAGGAATGAAAGAGAAAGAGGAAGAGATAACCACTATAAGAAAATGAAACATCTCTTGGAAGTTCACCGAGTTTGCAATTCTGCCCAAAAACTCTGGGAGTTGGTTGTACGTTACGCTTATATGGACCCTTAGTATTTAAAATACTACGTGTTTTCTACTTGCTCCAACCCCTGCTGCGGCTATACCCGAAATAGATAAATAATCCTGCAGCTGCAAGTGTTGGTAAGCTCTATGATACAGAAGGCAGAGTACCTTCTTTCCAACTAGGGTTTAAAACCCCCGAATCGGGATCTAGATCCTGAGCTTCTCGGCTGATTCTGATTTGGATTCAGAACGGTTTGGATTGGTCTACTTTTGGATCGGTTTAATATATATTGGAAAGGGAGGGGGTGGGGGAAGAGAGATTTTGCTCCTACATAACTGAGAGGCTAACCAGAGAAAGCAGAGAGTTTCTAACAGGGGGTGGTTTATTATCATTTCACGGGGGGTGGGGCAGTAATTCAGCTCTTCTTGCATCAGTATAGGAACCATGTGGCCTTCTTTTGTTCTTTATCTAGGAGTATGGCTCCTATGCTTGCAAGAGACTCAATTAATGTCCCCTTGTGGTTCAATATATGAGGGGTAGGGAGGTCATTTTATAGTGAGGAGAGATAGACACGAGTGTCAATGCAGGAGCCACTCTCCTGGACAGGAAACCTTCTTCCATATTTGAACAGTAATCTTTGTGAGAGAGAGAGAGAGAGAGAGAGAGAGAGAGATATTTGCCTATAAACATGATAAGATTCACTAGGGAGCTTTGCTTATAAACATGATAAAATTCACCATTCAATAATGGCAGGGCCATGGTCTGGCTTTAATTGAAGAAGGAAGGGTAATTAAGGAAAGTGCTAGGAATCTTATGAAAGAAACTTCACTTTGTGCAAAATGGTCGTTTGACGCCACTACGTGCCTCCTTGAGTTTTCTCACCATCCTCCTAGTCTGAATCTTTGTTTTCATAGTTGTTTCCTCTAAATTTTCAAAACAGCATACATGCTCTCTTATGACATGCATAGTCTCGGTCTTGCATCAAGTATGACCTCCGGTAAAACCTATTGGAGGGCAAGGATGTTGGAGTTTAAGTTTCAAAACAAGAAGTCTCTTTCTTTTGTTCAAACTCTTTGGTATTTGTAAAAAGTAAAAAGCATGTGAGTTAAAGTTTAGTCCCACATTGGAAACTTGTAAGACCGTGGCCGAGGTTGGGTACGGGTGTGGGATTGGGTCCTCCCTTTCTCTTACTTTTTTAGCTCCAAATTCGAAATTTCAATTTGAAATTTTGGAACCAAAATTAATGAGAATGATTACACACCCATATGTATACATACATGCCTGTACATGCATGCATGTATAGAGGTACACTCATAGTAAACAGGTACATACACTAACACCTATAGAGAACAGATACACCTTGTGTATGAAGGGACACATACCTGTAGATGTATAGGTACATCTGTACACGTACATGTACGTTTGGGCCTATAAATACCCATGCCTACATGTATTAGTTTTTTCATACAAAAAATCCAGAGAGAATGTCTGTCTTCTAAACCCATATTGTACTGTATTTTATACTGTTTCCTTTTCTCTCTTCGTTCTCTTTAAGTTGCTTAGTATAGCTTACGGACTCCCTTTCTTAATCACATTAGGAGTGCTACCTTTGTGATTTGAGGGTGATTTTATCTTGGAGGTAAAGAGCAGGTCGACCCTTCATGCACAAATCAGGGGCTCTTTAACACCTTAAGGAAAGTATATACAACTTCACCCTACTGTACTTGCGAACGGAACTTTCTATTGCTTCAATTGCTATACTCAATACAAGGACTACATCTTAAAGGTTAGTATAACATTTACATTCATTTCAGAAAATCTAACATTGCCTCTTTAATATTCTGAGAACAACAATCTTAAGGTTTTAAAATTTCTTTGTGTTAGATATGGTTGACAAAGAAATACCCATTGAGGTTATTGATAAGGGCAGATCAACTGAAGGTCTTCCTGCCAGTGAAATACTGCCAACTACTAGATTTACTGCTTCTCAAACTACTCCTGAGGCAACTAATGTTGCAAATTCCATTCAGCTTGGAATGGAAAAACTGATAATCAATTCTGAATTTGATAATATCGCTCAGTTTGATGGAGAAAACTTTAAACGGTGGAAGCAAATGATGTTCTTTGCTCTCACCCAATTGGGAGTGGCTTTTGCATTATTTGAACCAATACCAGGTGCAAGTGAGGATCTAGTTTTGGATGCAAAGAGGATTGCTTGGGCACAAGCAGATTTTCAATGTAAGAATAGTATTCTTAATGCACTCTCCAATAATCTTTACAGTGTGTATCATTCCTTGGACTATGCATCCATGATTTGGAAGGCATTGTGTACCAAATACACACTTGATGATGCAGGACAAAGAAAGTATGTGGTAGCTAATTTCCTTAATTTTCAAATGCAAGATGGTGAAAATATTTCTTCTCAAATAGATAAATTCCAAATATTAGTTGGAGATTTGTCTAAGGAGAATATTATATTGCCTGATGCATTTGTGACTGAATCACTACTTGAGAAACTTCCATTCTCTTGGAATACATTTAAATTAAACATGAAACACAAGAGAAAGGAATGGACGTTTGAACAAGTGGTTATCAGAATTAAAAGTGAAGAGAGGAACAAGGCTACAGATAAAGGAGAAAAATCCCTTGGATATACAATACTCAAAGCTAATCTTATTGAGACTAAGAAATAAGGTTCATTCAAGAGAACACTTCAAGTGAGGAAGGACAAAAACTTCAAGAAACCAAAGGTTATCTATTTTGCTTGTGGAAAACCGAGACATTTCAAGAAGGATTGTCGCAACAAGAAGTTTTTGAAATCTGAAAAGGTGAAGGAAAATCTGATTGAAGAAATATTTTGTCAGCAATGGTTACTGAAGTGAATATGGTAGAAAAATCAACCGACTAGATCATTGATACTGGTGCTACCAGACATATTTGTGGAGACCGGAGTTCCTTTACAAGTATACTACCATCAATACTGGTGATAAAGTATGGGCAATTCATAAACTTCAAGCGTCATTGGTAAATGTGATATCATTTTAAAGCTCACTTCAAGGAAGAAACTCATCTTGACCAATGTGTTCCATGTTCCAGAAATTCGCCGCAACTTAGTTTTTGGTCCTCTTCTTATCAAGGCAGGAATGAAGATGTCTTTTGATTATGACAAAGTTGTTATTCTTAAGAATGATGTTTTTATTGAAAAATGTTACCTCAATGAAGGCCTCTTTGTAATCAGCATTTCTGAAATTATGAATGAAAAACTTAGTAGTCCTTCGGTTTATTTGGCTGACACTTATAATACATGGCATGATAGAATAGGTCATTGCAATTTTGCTTACATTTCAAAAATGTGTAAAATGGGTTTAATTAATTCTAACTTTCAAAAACCTTTACACAAATGTCCTATTTGTGTTAAAGCAAAGTTTACTAAAAAACCTCATAGGTCAGTTGAAAGACATAGTGAACTTCTTAATTTAATACATAGTGATCTATGTGACTTTAAATCTACTGAATCTAGAGGTGGTAATAAATATGTAGTAACTTTCATTGATGATTATTCTAGATTTACTATGATTTACTTACTTCAGACTAAAGATGAAGTAGGAAATGCTTTTATAATTTTTAAAACTGAGGTAAAAAATTAGTTATGGAGAAAAATTTTAAAATTAAGAATTGATAGAGGTTCTGAATATTATAACCTTTCAAAATTTTGTGAAGAAAATGGTATAATACATGAAACTACAGCCCCTTATCAACCAGAATCTAATGAAGTTGCTGAAAGGAAAAATAGAACTCTGAAAGAAATGATGAACTACTTACTAATAAATTCAGGATTACCTGATGACATGTGGGGAGAAGCAATTCAAGCTGCTTGTTATATTTCAAATAGAGTACCTTGTAAAAAGACAGGTTTATTACCATAAGAGTTATGGTTTAAGAGAAAACCTAATTTCAAATATTTAAGGATATAGAGCTATTTGGAAAAAGTTGCAATACTAGAACCTAAAAAGAGGAAATTAGGGCCTAAAACTATTGATTGTGTTTTTATTGGCTATGCTGTCCATAGTTTTGTGTACAAGTTTTTAGTTATAAAAACCATAAAGGATGTGTTAGAAGAAAATGATATAATATAATCAAGAGAGGCAGAATTTTTTGAGAATATTTTTCCCTTAAAATATAATTTGATTGATAATCATGTTTGTTATAATAATTCTGATTTGAATAATGGAATATCAAATATAGACAATATTTTACCTCAAAACCTTGATGAAAATCAATTAGGAAGAGGTAAAAGACAAAAAAAAAAGCCAAATATCTAGCAGATGATTGGCTTGTGTATATTGTTGATAAAGATCCTTTATCATATAAAGAAGTAATTACATCTTTAGACGTTATTTTTTGGAAAGAAGCAATCAAAAGTGATCTAGATTCAATCATTGCAAATCATACTTGGGAATTGGTAGATTTACCACAAGGTTCTAAAGGGTTAGATACTAAGTGGATATTTCGAAAGAAATTAAAACCTGATGAAACTATTGACAAATATAAAGCTAGACTTGTAGTCAATCAAAAGTTTTAAACAAAAGAAAAATTATGACTATTTTGATACTTTTGCTCTTGTGGTTAGAATAACAACTATAAGAACTATGTTAGCTATAGCTTCCATATATAATTTAGTTTTTATATCAAACAGATGTAAAAACTACTATTCTAAATGGAGATTTAGAGGAAGAAATTTATATTAAACAACCAGAAGGATGTATTGTATTAGGACAAGAATAAAAAGTTTGTAAACTAGTCAAATCTTTATATGGACTGAAACAAACTCCAAAACAAAGGCATAAAAAGCTTGATAATGTACTTATCACAAATGGATTTCATGTAAATGAAGCAGGTGTATTTATAATTCTATATGTAGATGATATGTTAATTTTTGGTACAAATTTAGCCATTGCTACAAAACTCTTGATGTCTAACTTTGATACTAAAGATATGGGTGAAGTAGATGTAATTCTTGGTATAAAAATTATAAATAAGAATAATGAGATAGTATTATCTCAGGCCCACTATGTAGAAAGTCTACTTAAAAAATATGGTTACTTTGAAAGAAAACCAATTAAAACACCTTTGAAAATTGGATGTCATTTACAAAAGAATTAGGGTGAACCAGTTTTACAAAAGAGATATTCTCAAATCATTGGTTCAGTTTCATAATTGTACTAGACCTGATATAGCCTTAGTAGTTGGACAGTTAAATCAACATACTCATAACCCAAGTAAAGAACATTAGAAAGTAATTGAACGTTTATTAAGATATTTAAATGGTACAATGAGTTATGGTATAGATTATAGTTAAAATCCAGCTATCTTAGAAGGCTATTGTGATGCTAATTGGATATCGAATACAAATAAATCATTAGCAACAAGTAGATATGTATTCACTTTAGGAGGTGGAGTGATTTCTTAGAAATCAGTAAAACAATCATGTGGGACAGGATCCACCATGGAAGCGGAATTTATTACTTTAGAAAAATCAGGAGCTGAAGCTGAATGGCTAAGGAACTTGATGACAGGTATACCATTATGGAAAAAACCAATTCCTTTTATATTTATTCATTGTGATAATTAGGCTGCAATTGCTAAAGCAAAAAAAGTAAAGTATACAATGGCAAGCGAAGACATATAAGCTTACGACTCAATCTTGTAAGGCAATATATAAGTGAAGAAACAATAGCTATTGATTTTGTGAAATCAGAAATCAATCTTGTTGATATATTTACAAAGCTTTTATCTACAATGATAATTGATGAATTATCAAAGAGAATGAGCCTAAAGCCTGTTTCATAGATCAAGTGATGGATATTCAATATATGTGAAGAGGTCTAAATCCTGAAGTAGGTTCAATGGGTAAAAACGAAATCACCAAATGATCTGTCACGTACTACTAATTTAGCTTATTCTAGAACTATGGGGGTAATAAAATAACGTAGTACCATCACAAAAAGGAGGTTGAGTAATAAACTCTTAATTAAGCCAAAACTCATGAACTGTGGGGGTGTGTTAGTTGTGATGCACACTGTGGGCTGACTTAAGTGGATGTAGGAGGTGAGGTTGCCTACCTATAAGAATCTTAAGGTAAATTCTTTTAACATCCATGAGACCAAGATAGGGGATCGGCCAGGTCAAAATGTCTGAATTTTTTAAGGGATGTCACGTTTAGTCGACTAATAAGATATGGATAATGAGCTTGTCAGCTACACAGATGAGGAACGATTCAATAAGTTTGACTTAACCTGTACTCTGTAGCGAAGATAATTAGACCTAGTGTAGGTTCAAGTCCGCAAGACACCTACAACGATGTATTCTATTATGTTTAATATACCAAGTAATTCTTTTCCTAGTCTTTTTTCGTTATTTTGAAACTTGTGCAGTATTGTTGGAGTTTAAGTTTCAAAACAACAAGTCTCTTCCTTGTGCTCAAACTCTTTGGTACTAGTAAAAAGTAAAAAGCATGTGAGTTAAAGTTTAGTCCCACATTGGAAACTTGTAAAAGTTTCCTTGGGTATATATATAGGATTGTATCTTAAGGGTGCAAGCCCTTTGGAGAGGTACTCTCCCTTGTCATGTGTGTGTGGGGACTCCTGGGATGCTTTTGAATCGTGCGTGCACTCCGAGCCAGACCGTGGCCGAGGCTAAGATCAGAATCGGGGTCGGGTATGGGTGTGGGTGTGGGATTGGGTCCTTCTTTTCCCTTACTTTTTAGTCAAATATTTTTTGCTCCAAATTTGAAATTTCAATTTGAAATTTTGGAACCAAAATTAATAAGGATGACTATACACTATACACAATACACATACTTATTTATTAGTATATATATAGGGACACACCCATACGTATTCATATAGGACTATACAAGCATGCATGTATAGAGGTACACCCATACGTATACAGGTACATACACTGACACCTATAGAGAATAGATACACCCTGTGTATGGAGGGACACATGGTTGTACACACAGGTAGCTATAGATGTACAGGTACATCTGTACACGTACATGTACGTTTGGGCCTATAAATACCCATGCGTACATGCTAGTTTTTCACATAAAAAATCTAGAGAGAATGTCTGTCTTCTACACCCATACCGTACTATATTTTATACTGTTTCCTCTTCTCTCTTCCTTCTCTTTAAGTTACTTAGTATAGCTTACGGACTCCCTTTCTTAATCACATTAGGAGTGCTACCTTTGTGATTTGAGGATGACTTTATCTTGGAGGTAAAAGAGCAGGTTGACCCTTTATGCACAAATCAGGGGCTCTTTAACACCTTAAGGAAAGTATCTTATACGACTTCACCCTACTGTACATACGAACGGAACTTTCTGTTGCTTCAATTGCTATACTTAATACAAGGACTCATATCAAAGGTTAGTAAAACATTTGCATTCATTTCAGAAAATCTAACATTGCCTCCTTAATTTTCTGAGAACAACAAAGGATCCATGCAGCTGACCCTGTTTAGCTGTGATTTTCTTAATTGCCTGGTTGTGCCTCTTTCCCTTTATTCTCATGTTTCTCTTCTCACCCCTCATCTTTCCATCTCTCCCTTCCCACTCTTCTATCTGGACTTTTGATTTGTACTATTATGGTAAGAAAATACTCACTGATGGCCTCACGCCACGTTGACTAAGTAGGACAGAGGAGATTCGACCCATAAGCCCATGACATGAGGAAGGTTGATCGGTCTGGGCATTGTCGAACTACACCCTTGATCGGGGGACTGTCGACTAGGTCGGATGAGACACTACCAACTCATAACCATGGCCGAATGACTACCAAAGAGCTACCGAGAGGCTACGGAACATCAATTGAGTAGGTAAACCATGTCTACAAATGAGTTTCAGCGCGTATGAATGGGCAATCCATGTCTGAACTACGGTTGAAGATCCAACCAAGGCAATTGGGCTACATCCAAACGGCTGGACTATGCCCACGCCCACAGGCCTGAGAAGTTACTAATCAGCGGGTGCTTGGTAGAGGTAGGTTGGTAATCGAGTTACCGACCTAGAGTCGCTCGGCATTCGATGCTTGTAGGATCCCACTAGTGTGACATGTTAACTATGAGGATATACGAATCTCATTAAACATGTAATCACCAAACAAGGATCAAATCCATCTTAATCAGGAAACATGTACCTACAAGGACTCCAATCTTTCCCTGAAAAGAAGGAGGTCCCGCAAAACACGGAGAATGTGAAGAAATCCTATAAATGGGATAACTCCTTGATTCACTCTCCCAATATAACTCTTCCATATTCGGATTCCTTGCTAGCACTAGGAGACCAAATTGGGACTCACTGTTGTCACCATTCCTCAACTATAAATACACAGGTAAGCCCCCTCAAAGGGATCGAAACTTTTTCACTCTTTACTAGAATTGTTGTTTGTAGAGAGATCTTACTTAGGCATTGGAGAGTCCTCGTCGGATCAGTCTGACGCTCATTCTCTCATGTTTGTTCTTTCTCTGTAGGATGTACCAAAAGCCTATGAAGATTTCTTGTCGTAGCAGTTTATTACCGTCTATGGAAACATTTACTGATCAAGCCACCAACTCGAGCAATGATACTGCGTAGTGGACATTCCATATCTCCTCCCACTGGTCAAGGATGACAAGGAGAAAACACTCACATTGGGGAAGATCCTCTTCCACCGACTTCACATGTGGGCTCATCCCAGCCGTATAGGGGAGACTGATAGCCGACAAAAGTTCAGGTCTCACTAGCAGGCAAAACCCTACCTCCGCCGTCGCCATTTGCCAAATTGAACCCTGAGGCACTGGCCACTTATGCTGAAATACATGACCTACAACTTCAAGTGCTGTAAACCAATGACATATTCTAAGGACTCGTTCGTCAATTCGGATTAGCCTTACCCAAAGGACCGCTAGCTACCACAGTATAGGCCAATGGGGTGCAACATTCGAGATCAATGACCGTTTGTAATAATGCAGGTTAGACGGGTTCTATGAACATGCAAGGTTCGAACCTAACATGCATCGATCTCTAAAAAGATGAGGGAAGTCGCATAGGCCTGCTAACAGAAGTGATCAACAACATCTTAACCTTTTGGACTGTGAAGGATCATCAACAAACAGTCAGAAGGTGAGACCAGAGGAGTCTGAACTATAGAAGTAAGGAGCCACGCTGGTTAGCTAGGAGATCCGCATCCTGGGCCTGAAGACCCACTTATAGAACTGATCCACCTATAGAGGAAAAGCTAAGAAGGATTGATCTGCTAGTGAGGACTAGCCTATTTAGGAGAGGAAGCTGCTTGGGATACAAGTCCCCTTGAGTCCCCACTTGAGAGCATGGCATTCATTAGCAACATCAAGGGAGAGAAGAGGATCCCCGACAGTGCGACTCCCTTCAGACTTGAGAGACCTCGAAGGAATGAGGTTGTTCACCTTGAGGTTAGTGATCATTAACGCTATAGGAGGGAGGAGACTATACATGAGATATATTGATCCCTTGAGGGATCCCAAGGCACTGGAGCCGCTTGGTTTGATGTTGCTTGGTCTAAAGCCACTGGTTCTAAAGTCGCTCATCCCAAGAGGAAGACAAGTCTCGAGCGTTGTATTGGCAAGTTAGATGAGAAAGTTAGCAACATAAAAAAGTCAGCTGTTGGAGTTCCGACCATCCCTACACATAACTTCTTGTTAAACGAGCTGATGAAGGTGGACCTCCTAAGAAGTTCAAAACACTGGCCTTTGTCCTATATGACAGAACAACCGACCTTGTCGAGCACCTTCGTCACTACAATTCTGTAATGTCCATCGAAGGCGACTAAGATGTGGTGATATACCAAGTTTTCCCAGCCTCATTCAAGTGGCAGCAGTGACGTGGTATTCGACCTTAAGGCCTCGACCCATCCATAACTATGATGAGTTGGGAAGTGCCTTCATCACCAAGTTCCAAAGAAGCATTTGACAACAGAAATCTTTTGTCGGCTTATTTGGTGTGAGGCAAGGTTGGCATGAGTCACTCCGAGACTACATCACACGCTTCACAGAGGCCACTATGGAGTGGCCTTTAGCACACTCTATCATAAAGTATGCCATGAGGAATTTGTCAAGTCCTTATCCAAGAAGTACCCCGTAGATATGTATGACTTGTTACAACATTTTCAAAAGTACGTAACGATAGACGAGAACATGACAACACAAAAGGTGATTGCCCAACCACCTAAGGAAAAGAAGAGGACGACGATGTCCCCTAGGAGGACAAGTGTGATTCAAAGAGAACCTGAGCATAAAGTCTAGAAAACCCATTGCTCCCCCAGTTGGAGAGAACAAGATCAAAGGTGCTACTCAATATTAAAGACAAAAATATCATTTACTGGCCGATGCCCATATTGTCAAAACTGGAGGAGCACAACCCAAAAAGGTATTGCCATTTCTATAAGAACATCAGACACCACACCAATGACTATTGAGCCTTGAGGAAGGAGTTAGAGAAACTCAAAGACTACCTCAAAAGTCCACCTAATATGAGATCACAAAAAATATTTCATGACCATTAAAGTGTACATAAGGGTTGAACTTATAAGAAAGGGTAGGATCTCATTGGGATTCCACCTAGTATGCTAATTCATAATATAGGATTAACTAACACACATGATGCCAATTAGATGTAACAATCAATATCTAATTTAAGTAGAATATTACGCATCAGTCCCTCCACAATACAATATCACATTATAGACTATAGAACATGTGTATACTCTTATATCACCAGTTTATAGAAAAACTTTTTAGAGATTCTGTAATTCTAAATGGACCAAAGAAAACAATTTTTAAAATTGTTTGTGAAAATAAATATTAATAAATAATATTAATTTTGAAAATTTTATAAACAAATTATAAAAATACCACCGATAGCGAATTTATGTCCAATAAATTATAAACATTCTCTCTTTTTGATATTCTCCTAATAAGGGTAGTGGATTCCATGTTTGGTATCTCTTTTAATTCAGCAAAACACTACAAATATAATACATCGATGTGTGGTCAGGAGACATCAGCTACTAGTGTGCTAAAACTCTCAATGTGTAATTGCATTGATAAAGGCCCCTCAGGTTCAAGGACCGACTGTATACTACTCACGAGAATTTTGTTTCAAATCAACAGATTGTAACACATACTGAAAATTCTCGTATGATCCAATTCAATGTACCCAATGTATGCACACTAGCACTTGTATCTTGAAATCTTCATTCTTTAGTACACATAATGTGATGAGATTTACAGGAAATGTCTGGTCCCGTCCTTAATTGTGAACATTTTTAGGTTAAAACTTAAGGACTTACCAAGGCTCGTTATTAAATCATGTAAATTAATTTGTATAACTTTCATATCAATATGGTTATAATGATGAAAATAGTTTTAACTAATTCTCACTTGTACATCAAAGCCATCAAGTTATATCACTTGGTCTCACCATGTACATCTCTTACATCAATCCCTTATAAAGAGATTTGAGAGATTATTTTTTTTAGCTAATTTCATCAGCTGCTTGGATTGACCTTTCTACTTGATGCAATTTGAAGTTCTTATTCAAGTGTAAAACTTTCTCATTATCACATATTTAGACAATAAGTAGTTTCACAAATTTAGAATACTGTATTGTTCAATCAAGAACTTTTTTTAATTAAGTATGGCTAATATCTAATAGCCATATATTCCACTACTGTAATGAAAAAAGAGAGAAAAAGTACTGTTTAGAACTATTTCAAAACATATCACCACCATTTAAATGCATAACCCTAATTATTATAGATTATCTATCACACTTGTCAGATTTACAAGTAATTAGTTACGATCTGAGGTCCGTTTCTTAGTAATTCTTAACAACTTGAGCTTCACATCAATCCATCTTGTTTAACTTGAAAAATTTTACACTCCCACAAACAAAACTGGTCAAAATAAATAATTTAAAATTTAATCAAAGGCAGATGTTCTTGATAATAGAAATTCTCATTAGATTGATTGGATCTCAATGACTTGCACTTTTCACTTTTCTACATTTAGAAAAGCAAATCTTTTTTGCTATTGTATGTCAATACCTTCTCATGATATTAAATGTTGAATCTATGACCATCGTAGTATGCATATGTCAACAATGAAACATTGAGGGTATAATATTTGTCAATGATCATGCTTTAAATCTTTGTTTTCTTTTAACCTTTTCTTTTATTTTTATATAGATCCCCTTACATTCAATGGGCATACGCCTTATAGTGGATCCATAAAAATCCAGAATTGGTAAAAATGTAAAGAGACAATTTTAAACCATTATTCCTTATCTACATCCTATACAATCTTAACAAAATTGTTTGATTTTGAAGAATTAGACTAATTTGTAGAACTTTTCTACATAGTCATCTTCCTTCAAAAGGAAAGTATAACTAACGAGAAGTTTAATGATCATTGTACGACTTTGAGACATTCAAGGTTATTCCAAAAATATGAGAACTACAAATATTGATTTAGCAAGTACATATAGAACTATTTTATTTCAGTAGAATTATATCAGGATGTGATAAAATTCTCATAAAGAGAAGTCAACCAAATAGGATTATGAAACCCTGACATCTTCTTGAATTGTATTCTATTTTATCTATCAATCGCCTTTGCATGTAAGTTATACAATCCTTATACCATAAGAAATTGTAGAATCAGTTTTTTCCATTCTATTATTCAAAAGGCTCTTAAGGTACAAATTTATATGAATACTTATTTAGAATGAAAACTACTATTTTAAAAATACAATACCAATAAAACATCTATCGAACCTTATCTTACAATGTCCAATTCAATTTTTATATCACTTAATACAATATGATGTCTCTGAGTATTTCAATAAAAGATCTTATCCAACATTAGGTAACTCAAAGAATATGTAATAAATGCCTCCAATTGATCTAATCAAGAGTTTAACACTCACACCCTTGTCGGGTTAGAGTATATAATAGGTCACCTACATCAATATGAATCAACTCCAAAAAAATAAATAGCCTTAATTTTTTTTTTTTAAATTTCTCAGTCATATTTTCTCGTTAATAAAACTTCGTAAGTTGACATAACATTTTTTCTTCAGACAATCTGGAGGTTTATATTTTTCTAACTTACAAGTTCTAACGACTCTATACGACCTAACAACAAATCCCAAAAGTGTGTGATGTCAACTAAAACATATAAATAAAATATTTCATTACCATCATTATGGTAACAACTCTAGTCATGGTTAAAAAATAATATTTAGATTTCATGGAACATTCTTGTCATATTTAAAGGTTTGTACATATGTATGATGGTACCGAAATCCACGCATATCATGCAGTGATATACTATATTCAAATAGGGCAAGTGTTTCTTAAGAAATTTCATCAAGCTACTTTCATAAAGTAACTGGGTAAAGTTAATGATTTTTGTATCATTCTTTCTATTAGTACTTAAATTTATGGGTCTCAACCACACGTTCATTCTTTTTGTTTTGGCATTTAGGTACTGAACATGAAGAGAAATTACAGACATGATTACTATTGCCCTGATTTTCTCAAAAATCAAATCCCACTAATTACATTAGATGTAGTTAGTGTCATGGTTAAGACATTAAAATAAATATCCATGACTGACTTACGAGATTCTAATTTCATAGAGTGACCTATCATTATCATGACATTAATTAAAGAATCTTAAGTTGTTTTAGCTAATATGATAAGCCTTAGTTGATAATCAATGAATATTATTAGTTTACTCATCTATTCTCTCCTTAAGCATCCTTATTATGTCTATAATCCTTGGTAATTTTCAAATGATATTATAGAATCACCTAAGAAAAGAGTATTATCTTTCAGGATAAACTAATTTTCTCAAATAGAAGCATGAGTAAATAGTCTTGTCTAGTACAAATAATTTAGATCAGACAAGAGGTCAACATTAAAATAGTAGGTCAGTGATGGTAAAACGAGTAATTATTGTACAATTAATTTACAGATACAAACCATTGAATATAAGTGTACAAAACTTAATCAATGATTTCTCACACCTGAAGCTTTCCTTCAAATCTTTGAAGTATGAATTGAAATAATTCAACTCTTACATATACAACTTAACCTATCAAAGTTCATTATGCACATGTCGATTGACTTGACTAATTTTGTCAGTCACATAGATTATCAATATTTTTGGCTACTTGAGTCTATGCACATTCCTATCAGTTGACACATACTTAGGTCAAGTGTATACCCGTTGTCTAAGAGTGAATAATAGTATCGTGAGCTAGTGTCTACTATCGTAGTACGCATCCCATTGATCATATTATTTACTTATCACATAGGAGATGAGCGTAGACTGTCTTATTGACCAATCAGAGGCATTATCCTACCGACATTGCTAGTATTGACCTACAAAATCTCTATATCCACCAACTATTGGAGACCGTGAAACATCACACATATTAGGTTTTTTATATCACACTTGCTTTATATTGAGGGCAATGGAAATGCATGTACGTAAAAAAAATCTCATCATTATACACTTATCATATGAACGTATTAAAACTAAACATTCATCATATGAATTTAAACTAATTACATCGCTTGTAATAAAGCAAATATAAATAAATCCCTAGTGATTATGAGATGGCATCTGTATTCAATTTGACTTTCACATCATATGTAAGCACTTTGATTTCAAGATGAGTGGGAGTAACATAAATGATTGGCTATTCTTATACAAAATCAATTGTTTAATTTATATTTATATATTATCCAGTTGTGGCATTCTTGATTGAGAAAAAATAATTCCCTCTAGACAGAAAGAGACTCCTTCCTGTAAGAGTAGTGAAGAACTAATAAGAGTTGTGGTTGGTTGTTGACTAACAAAAAACATGGGATAAAGAAAGAAGAGAAGCGGCATTAGCCGCCTCCCATTCAGAGTTCATACTTTGATCAAAGCAGAGAGGGAGAAGGTGTAACGCCCTCCAAATTCAGATGAGATATGGATGCAGGTCCTCACGGACCACCGTTAAATAACAGCATAAAAACAATCGATTAACTTTAAAACCTCAAAAAATTGGTCAACTAATCATGGGCCCACCTTTATTATTCACCTTATTATATATGGGATCCAATGTACTTTCGTTGTGCACTTTGATCAATTTCATCAAATATACATAAAATTTATCAAACTCAAATATACAAATCAAATCTCCATAAATTAAATCATGTACATCATGTACCCTATATACCAAATACAATAAAATATGTTTAATCCTCCAAAAATATATTTCCTCAATTCTCCTCAATTGGTCTTTCATCTGTGCCACGCCATGCCAAGCCAAGCCAAATTTATGAGACATGAAACTGTAGTGGAGTGAGCTAACAGAAATTAATTCAATAAGATGGAATATGGCATAATAACACTTAGTATAATAATATATTATTTATACAATCATACTTTTCTTATACATGCATAAAAACATCTTTCATAACATGTTAAACTCTCTTGTTCATATCATCTCATCGGGTAGTTTATTAACCTGTCTCAACTCCTCTCCCTTATCTTACTTTTAAGCTCAAATGATCTGGGTAGTATCTTAACCTAGGGTTTCACCTCCACATTTTTTGGTAGACATGAAACTATAATCAAAACCTCGTTCATGAACTGTGCTTTAAAAATACTTTTCATATATGAAAATACATATATACATACTATAGAGAATCTCATGCATATCAGGTGAGTCATGGCATAGTCCACATACACCGGGTACAGCTACATCTACACAAACCTTCCTTAACCACTGCTTTCTCATCCCACTTCCTGGCTCTCGGTCTTTCTTTCATCTCCTTCTCA
The DNA here is from genome assembly GCF_013358625.1 of Macadamia integrifolia. Classification (NCBI taxonomy): domain Eukaryota; kingdom Viridiplantae; phylum Streptophyta; class Magnoliopsida; order Proteales; family Proteaceae; genus Macadamia; species Macadamia integrifolia. The sequence continues at coordinate 39,057 of NW_024868750.1, read as the reverse complement.
TAGTTCCTTTAATTTTTATTTTTCCTTTTGTTCCTTCTTTTCTTTCATTTTTTTCTTTCCCTTCTTTCTTATAGATCTTTCTTTTTCTCCGTTTGCATTTCAATTAATGCATAACTAGTGGGTTAAATTTTTATATAACTGAATGTCTTTTATTTAATTAAACACTACCTTCATCCTCTCTCATTCTCTTTCTTGCATTCTCTCTTTCCCTTAAATTTTGTCTTCCGTTAATCTATTATTATTATTATTATTATTATTATTATTATTATTATTATTATTATTATTATTATTATTACTACTACTATTATTACTATTGTTATTATTGTTGTTATCACTATTATTATTATTATTAGCACTTATTTTTTTTCTAAAACGTAGATGGTTCTCTTTTTACTCAAACCTCTCTCTCTCTCTCTCTCACACACACACACACAATTTTACCCTCTTTATTTATTTTATTTTTAAAATCCAATATTAATTTGAAGAAGAGTTGCATATGCACACTCCCTCCGTCCCTTGTCTTTACCTCCATTGCACTTGCACACACATCACTCTCATCTCTCTCTTTTTTTTTTTTTACTTTTGTTTGTTTATCAATAAATGAGAGAGGTGAGGGAACATGTGGGTTCCACCTCACCTTCCTCTCTCTCTCTCCTTTAATTTCAAAATCAATGTGAGGGAAAGCCTACTCACGTAACCCTCTTCTCTTCTTTTCATTTTTTTTTCTTCCTTTCTCATTTTCTCTTTAACTCATGAGGTAATTACATGGGATAATTTTGGGTCGGATATTACATTTCTTGTAACACCCCCCGAATCCAGGTGAGATATGGATGGAGGCCCTCGTAGACCACGATTAAATAATGGCATAAAAACGATCGATTAACTTTAAAACCTCAAAACATTGGTCAACTAATCATGTGCTGACCTTTACTATTCATCTCACTATTAATGGGACCCAACGCGCTTTCGCTGCGCACTTTTATCAATTTCATCAAATATATATAAAATATATGAAACTCAAATATACAAATCAAATCTCCATAAATCAAATCATGTATATCATGTACACTATATATCAAATACAATAAAATATGTTTAGTCCTCTAAAAATATATTTCCTCAATTCTTCTCAAATTGACCTTTTATTTTGTGCCAAGTCGCACTTGATCTGTGAGACATGAAACTGTAGTAGGGTGAGCTAAAGGGAATTAGCTCAGTAAGATGGAACATGACATAATCACACTTAGTACAATAATATATTATTTATATAATCATACTTTTCTTATAAATGCATAAAAACATCTTTCATAATATGTTAAAATTTCTTGTTCATATCACCTCACCGGGTAGTTTATTGACTTGTCTCAACTTTTCTCCCTTATCTTGCTTTTAAGCTCAAAGGATCTGGGTAGTATCTTGACCTAGGGTCTCACCTCCACATTTCTTGACAGACATGAAACTATGCTTAAAACCTCTTTCATGAACTGTGCTTTAAAAATACTTTTCATATATCAAAATACATATATACATATTATAGAGAATCTCATGAATATTGGGTGAATCATGGCATAGTCTACTTACACTGGGTACAACTACATGTACACAAACCTTCCCTAACCATTGCTTCCTTATCCCACTTCTTGGCTCTCTGTCTCTCCTCTAACTTTTGTTTTTCCTTTTGTTCTTTCTTTTCTTTCATTTCTTTTTTCATTTCTTTCTTATAGATCTTTCTTTTTATCCGTTTGCATTTCAATTAATGCATAACTAGTGGGTTAAATTTTTATATAACTGAATATCTTTTATTTAATTAAATGCTACCTTTATCCTCTCTCATTCTCCTAAATTTTATCTTCCGTTAATCTATTATTATTATTATTATTATTATTATTATTATTATTATTGCTACTACTATTATTACCATTGTTATTATTGTTGTTATCATTATTATTATTATTAGTAGTAGTAGTATTTATTTTTTTCTAAAACGTAGATGGTCCTCTTTTTACTCAACTCTCTCTCTCTCTCTCTCTCTCTCTCTCACACACACACACACACACACACATAATTTTACCCTCTTCATTTATTTTATTTTTAAAATTCAGCATTAATTTAAAGAGGAGTTGCATATGCACACTCCCTTCGTCCCTTGTCTTTACCTCCATCGCACTTGTACACACATCACTCTCATCTCTCTCCTTTTTTTTTTTTTTTCTTTTGTTTGTTTATCAATAAATAATTGAGGTGAGGGAACAAGTGGGATCCACCTCATCTTCGTCCTTCTCTCCTTTAATTTCAAAATCAATGTGAGGGAAAGCCTACTAACGTAAACCCCCCTCTCTTCTTTTCATTTCTTTTTCTTCATTCCTCATTTTCTCTTTAACTTATGGGGTAATTACATAGAATAATTTTGGGGTGGGATATTACATTCTTCCCGCCTTCAATAAATTTCGTTCTCGAAATTTGTAATCATCATCAACCTCAAAATGATCATTAATCATCAACTAGCTAACTGACCCACTAACTAGGATCTTTCCCCTAATCGATGTGGTAATAAAAATGATGCCCACATGGTGTTGGATTTCACTATGATACCATTTTGTAGTGCTCTTAAATCCGGGTGAGATATGGATGCAAGCCATTGCGAACCACTGTTAAATAATGACATAAAAACGATTAACTTTAAAACCTCAAAGCATTGGTCAACTAATCATGAGCCCATCTTTACTATTCACCTTACTATTCATGGGACCTAACGCACTTCTATTACACACTCTGATCAATTTTATCAAATATACATAAAATCTATTAAACTCAAATATATAAATCTAATCTCCATAAATCAAATCATGTACATCATGTACCTTATGTATCAGATACAATAAAATATGTTTAATCCTCCAAAAATATATTTCCTCAATTCTCCTCAATTAGCCTTTCATCTGCACCAAGCCACACCTGATCTGTGAGACATGAAACTGTATTGGGGTGAGCTAAAGGGAATTAGCTCAGTAAGATGGAATATGACATAATTACACTTAGTACAATAATAAATTATTTATACAATCATACTTTTCTTATACATGCATAAAAACATTTTTCATAACATGTTAAAATCTCTTGTTCATATCACTTCACTGGGTACTTTATTGACGTGTTTCAACTCCGCTCCCTTATTTTTCTCTTAAGCTTAAATGATCTGGATAGTATCTTGACCTAGGGTCTCACCTCCACATTTCTTGGCAGACATGAAACTATGCTTAAAACCTCTTTCATGAACTGTGCTTTAAAAATACTTTTCATATATAAAAATACATATATACATACTACAGAGAATCTTATATAGTCCACTTACACTGGGTACAGCTACAACACTTCCCTAACCATTGCTTCCTTATCCCACTTCCTGGTTCTCAGTCTCTCTTCCATCTCCTTCTCATAGCTCCTCTAACTTTTGTTTTTCCTTTTGTTCCTTCTTTTCTTTCCTTTCTTATAGATCTTTCTTTTTCTCCGTTTGCATTTCAATTAATGCATAACTAGTGGGTTAAATTTTTATATAACTGAATGTTTTTTATTTAATTAAATACTACCTTCATCCTCTCTCATTCTCTTTCTTGCATTTTCTCTTTCTCCTAAATTTAATTGCTACTACTATTATCACTATTATTATTTTTTTTTTTATCATTATTATTATTAGTAGTAGTATTTATTTTTTTCTAAAACATAGATGGTCTCTTTTTAACCAACCCTCACACACACACACACACACACACACACACACAAACTTTTACCCTTTTCATTTATTTTATTTTTAAAATTCAACATTAATTTGAAGAGGAGTTGCATATGCACACTCCCTCCGTCCCTTGTCTTTACCTCCATCGCACTTGCACACACATCACTCTCATCTCTCTCGTTTCTTTTATTTTTCTTTTGTTTATTTATCAATAAATGAGAGAGGTGAAGGAACAAATGGGTTCGACCTCACCTTCATCCATATCTCCTTTAATTTCAAAATCAATGTGAGAAAAAGCCTACTCACGTAACCCCCCTCTCTTCTTGTCATTTTTTTCTTTCTTCCTCATTTTCTCTTTAACTCATGGGATAATTACATGGGATAATTTTGGGGTGGGATATTACAGAAGGAGTATGAGTCGACTGCCAAGCAAAGCACTTGTCGTGAAAAAGTTACCAAAAGGTTGAAGAAACCAATGGAACTTATCTGAATCAGTCACAGAGAGAACAAGTCTCAAGAGCCTATAACCATATTTTTTTATTATTTTGTTTTATTTTTTTAAAAAAATAATTCAAGATAAGGGGATAAAGTGGACCTTACCATTATAGGTTACACAAAGCCTAAAGAACTTTCAACTTTGTCTTCCTCCTCCAGCCGCCAACCTACAACTCCTTGCGGGTTGGGCCCTTTTTAATATATATATATATATATATAATGGTTTATTTTGTTTTGTAGATTTCTTTTCTTTTGTGTAATCGTTTTATTTTTAGTTTTGACGGTGTATAAGCTTTTGGACTTTTGGGAGGAGTGGCAGAAGAGAGTGTAAGATCACGTTTGTGCCCAAATTAAGTTGGAAATACCCCTTCTAATGACTAGATCTAAGTGGTTATCCCAAGTTTAAGACTTCTCAAACCATGAGCCGTCTATCTCGCTCCATGTCGATGAGATCGGCAAGTGAGGCAAGCACAAGTTCTAATATGCTCCATTACGATGAACAAATAACAGATCTGGACAAACGACTTCAAAAAAGGGACATGCCAAAGATTTCACAAAAAGAAGTTTATGAAAAAGATTGGCATATATATATATATATATATATAAGTGGAGAAGATCATAGTTATTTAATTCGGATCCGAGAATTATTTGGATGAAGATTATTCATACTAATTTGTTTCATTAATTCGATGATTCAGTCAAAATATTGGTAAAAAAAAGCAGAGATGATAAAATTTAGGTTCAAATTCGGAAATTATTCGTTTATAAAAATAAAAAGTGGACAAAAAATTCAGATGTTATTTTTAATATTTGTAATACTTGTTTCATATATTATCTATCAATTATCATATGTACATAAAATAGAAATGATATAAAAATTAAAATTGAATCAGAGAGAGAGACAAAGACTAAGAGGGGGGGAGACTAAGGACAAATTCAATTGACCCATGTCACCAACCATGCATGTTTACTTTAAAGACTAGAGAGAGAGAGAGAGAGAGAGAGAGAGAGAGAGAGTAATGGCTATAAGACTTAGTCAAACCAAAATGGGGTGAGTGATTTTTTTGGGTATAAGGATAAGAGATTACCTTAGGAAAGATAAACCTTATTGGTTTTTTATCAAAAACAAGAAGAAAAATAACACTGAGGTAATAAATGCATGATAATCACGCTATTTCTAAGGCTTATTGACTTATTCAAGATAATTTTTCTTTTATATGGGATAAAATTCGATTATAATTCGGATAAAATTCGAAAATCAATTATAATTATATATTACCAAGGATGAATATATGGAGATGGGTGTTGACTTTCAAATCTTACCTTTAGCAACGGCAGGAGTTTATCGTAGTGCAATACCTTTGACAGCCTTAAAGTGTGCGAGTGTCTTCCGGTCTTGGAAATGCTAAGCGAACCTGAATCCAAAATAGGGATTTGGAGATGGAAGCGCAACTACTGGTCACCGACCCACATGCCCTTGACACCTGCTTATCGTTTGTAAACTGCAATCGAAATGGAGGTGATTCCATTTGACCGTTCGTGAATTTAAAAAAAAAGTTATCAAGTCATGATTTTTCAAAATTTTTATTTGATTTGGATTCAGACCGAATTATTTGTAGAATTCGATAAAATTCTGATCATTCGGATAATTAAATAACTAGGGAGAAGACACGCCCAAGGCTGATCGTAAGGAGCAAAAGCCAGCAGCAACAAGCTATGGTGGCATTCGCGGGTTGAGGAAGGTGGTTCTTACATGTAGCCAAGGGCTAGTAAGCCTGGAGGCCGTGAGGACCAGCATGGAGCAGTGCCTGCAATTGCAAGTGCGTAAGAATGAAAAACGTTGGAGTTTTCTTTTAATCTTCTGGAAGATCCTCCCCATTTGTAACTTTTCTGCATATATATATATATATATTTTAATTCATAACCTGTTCATGACTGGTTGAAAAACAATAAAACATGGATGCACATGGGGCTGGGTATGGACCCATTTTACCATGGTTTGTGCTGTGTAATACTACTCATGACAGCTAAAGGGCCATGGTTGGTAGCATGTATGCGCTGGTTTCCATGTAATACAAGGAAACAAAAGGGGGTCGAGGGGTGCGGGGTTACTGCTTTGCCGGCTTGCTAGATATGCTAGCCAAGGCCTGTCGCGGCCTATGACACTGCATATTGTAACCTTTGTTGGTCGTTTGCCATGGCAGCCTTCTACATGGTAAATTTTTTCCTTTTTTGTTTTTGTTCTTGTTTTTGTTTTTAATGAAATTATATGGATCACATACAATATAAATGGTATTAAAATATTAATGAAGGTCCCACACCAGCAGGGAGGCCTCTGATATCACTGTTAGTTGGATGTGGAAGCGATTTGAATCGTTCTACCGGTGGGGTTGACCATTCACAAACAATTAATGGGAGGATTTCGATCATTACCTAAAACTCCACAAGGGCAGAGCCTTCACTCGATCGTAGCCCTTTCGTAGTGAGTCTTTTCCACACGTACAATTTTTCTTTCCCTTTGGATCCGAACTCTTCCACAATTGTCAGGATTTTCACAAAACCCTAATAACTAGAAATCAATCTCTGAGAGAGAGAGAGAGAGAGAGAGAGAGAGAGAGAGAGAGAGAGAGAGAGAGCCATTCTCTTGTTTCTACAAAACTAGAAAATCCCTATTAACTAGAGATTAAGATAAACCCACTTTGTCATAGAGATTTTCTAATTATAGTCAATTACTCACCAAAAAATATTATCAGAATAGATAAGATATAAAATTATTATGAAATAAATATTTAAAATTATTTTTCCTAACAAAAGGGTGATTACGATTTTAAGGAGAGTGACCGGTTGCATGACTAAGCCTCACAGAGTGTTCGTGATTTGATTCATGTATAAAACTCTCCTATGATACGTGATTGTATCAATTCAAATGATAAAGCTATTGAGATAAGTTCTATTTTCTCCTTTATTAGATATTAATTTCCAAAATTTTCTTTCTACCATTCCTGTCTTTTCGTTTCTAACACTTTGAAACCACAGTAATACTATTACTGCCAAAATCTTCAGACAGGCACAACCTATCCTTCTGCTCCCGCCCTCTCTTTTTCCCCTTATTCTAGTTATCCTTTCAAAGCCTCTACACTCAATTGCCATCCATCATATTGTTCTTCTGGTTCTTCTTTCTCTTCTCTTCTATATACTCCCTAAACCCCTAGGTATCTTGCCCAAGCCTTGGGATTTAAATATGTTCTGGCTTAATTGCAAACCCAAAACCCCCCCCCCCCCACCCCCCCCAAAAAAAAAACGCTTAGAATTCTTTAGATTTAAGGATTTGGAACCAAACCAAGCTTATTACTCTTTGATATCATCTGTACATAAGCTTAGAGAAAAACCCATGTATATTCAAAGCCAAATCCCCCCAAGCCTGAGTACGTACTAAGAACAAGAAGCAGCAGAAAGCCATGACAGAAGCGTGGTGACAAAACACAGTTTTTTCCCGTTCAATGGGTCCAGGGTCCAACCTCTCTCTCTCTTTCACTGGCTAGCTACCCAGCCCCATGCTCATCCTAGGAATGGTTCGCAAGCTTAAGGAACTGTTCGTGTCGGAAGTCTGAACTGTCTGGTACAATTCCTAAGCTGAGCTTGGCTAGTAGTGGGACAATGCGTGTCAGATACAGCACATTACCAAATTGGAAATTTCAGCCGACACTAACCCAAGAAAAAACATACATGTCCGATCAAGAAAAACTGAAGAATCTCTTCCCTCCCTACACTTTTCAAACTCTACATGGATGAGATGACTGGAATATCTACCTCAAGGCAGACCAAAATTTATCAACCACCTTAAATCATATGAATCTTTAAATCTTAAAAAATAAAATACAATAAAATAAAATAAAAATCCTTAGCTTCCAGCTTGCATTTACAGCTTCTCCAGTGATCTGAGACCCATTAAAAAAAAAAAGAAAAAAAGAAAAGAAAAAAGAAGAGATCTAATTAAAACCCATACGCAGATAATTTAAGGGGAGGCATCCAATGTGTGCGAAGGACATTTACATCCAGATTAGTGCAGCTCCATGGAAATCCACCCAAATGCAAGTATCAGAACTTCCCAATCTAAGTATCTAACCCAACGTGCAGTTACTACTTAAGAAAATTAATACCTTTCCCCATGTTAGTTTAGTTTTCTTGTTCCTTTTGGTCCTGTCTTTAACTCTCTTCAAAACAATTCAATGCTATGAACATTCATTAAAGAAAAAAAAAAAAAAAA
>NW_024868750.1:21475-30525 GCF_013358625.1 Macadamia integrifolia | reverse complement strand
GGGGGGGGGACTCAAAGAATAATACCACTTACCTTGAGGCTGAAGATCCATCAACACCAATTCATGGGAGGTGTTTGAACCAGTCCATCTTCTCCCACAGCTTTCTTGAACTTTTGAACCTGTTGAATCACAAACGCAATTGGTATCCATTTCTGACTTCTGAAGTTCAAGAAAGCTGTGGAAAAATATGGAAGGGTTCATATGAAAAAGGAAAATAGAGGAAGAAGAGAAAGAGCACCAAGTCTATAAGAACAATATGATAATTGGAAGGAAACCCTTGAGGATGGAGAGAATGTGAAGCTATACTGGAACTCCATCACTCTTTGTTGCTTGGTGATTGGTCCACTTTCTTATGTGGGATATTATATGGGGTTGAAAAGCTCATTATTGGTTTAGCGCACGTTAGCATTGGACTCAACAACAGCCCACCCATGAAAGGCCGTAGCCCGTAAGGCAATACTAGTGTTATGGCAGAATATGTTACCATTGGGAGCACACCATCTGGACTGAGCAGGGTAGCGTAAGCAAGCACAGATGGCTTGAGTTTGAACCCAGACGCTCGGCCTAGTCCTGGCCGAGCCACATTCCTGGTCGGTAACTGCTATCTAGGTCGGATATAGTCCAGCTAACCAATATTCATAATTGAACTAATTACTGAGTGGCTGGTCTACAACAACTTTAGATACGGTTGGTCAATAACCGCACCTTGAGCCTAGCAACAACACGCCATTAGGGGCTTGGGATGAATGGGTCAGCGATCAAGTCCCGAATCTAGGTCACTTCGATAAGTAGGTTGGCAACCAAGTCATCGAATCTAGGTCGCTCGACATTTGATATCTATGGGATTGTCCAATGGAGTACGCCCCTCATGAAAGAGAATCCTAAACCAATACATAATCTCCAAGCAAAGTTCAGATCCATCCTAATTGGAGAAGGATTCCAAATCCTCCCTAATAGGAAAGATATACCCTGAGATACGAGATGAGAAGAGCTCCCATAATTGGGAACATCTTCTAGATTCATTCTCCTAATACAACTTTTGCTATATCCGGACTGGTAACAACACTAGAAAGCATTCCAAATTGAGACATTCTCCATGGCCATACCTCAGCCATAAATACTCAGGTAAACCCTCCTTTTGGGAGGATGGACACTTTTCCATTTTTACTGGAATTTTTATTTGTAGAGAGATTTGACTAGGCATATAAGAGTCTAACCCGACGCTCGCTTTCTTATGTTTATTCCTTTGTGCAGATTCTGAGAATAACTTAGGATGATTTCTTGGGACAACAACTAGTAATAGCAACATAGTTGCATGCAAGATTTTATACCTTGAAGAAATGTTAACATGTTTGACATCTCATAATAAAATGATGAGTTACCCATTACCTAGATAGCTAGATCCTAGTTTTCTAGGGATGTAATTGTCAAAAAATCAAATTATTTGATTTGAATAAATGTCAAACTAATAATAGAAAGTTAAAACAGTTAATGATCTTAAGGATCTTGAAGATTTTTCAAGTTCTAGAGAATAAGGAAAATAGCTAAAACATGATCTATGGATTTAGAGCAAATTCTATCTCCCAAGAAAAGAAAAAACTATATTATTATAAGTTTAAGATGAAAATAGATAATTGAAAATCTTAATTCAATTCACGTATATAATTGTTAAGTAACATCCATTTTCAATCTTGGTCAAATCACATAGGAACGGTAGTCAATTCATATCCGATTGGCTTACCTGTAATCCTAGATCAAATTTTTGCAGACACATGTAAGTGTCTAACCCATTTAACCGTTTGAGAAAGAGAGTTTTCGAAAGTGTTGATTTTCATTATTGACCTCTTGGAGGATTCTGTTGGGTGGGACCACCGTTCTTGTTTATTTCCTCAACAACTTAACCTTATGACGTCCTGGATCCAACCGCCCTTATCGGCCATGAACGCTCACGCCACGCTATAATTAATGATAAAGAAGGTGCCGTTACGGGCCGTTGGGGTTACCAGCCTGTGAACGGACCCATGATAATGACACAAATGGAAAAACAGACAACCTCCTCTTCTTCTTTTCCGTTTTTACTCCGTCCCGTTCTCTTTACAACCCGTGATTCCAGCTTCCAGTGCCCTCTAATGCTTCCTTGCACCACATGGCCACATGGGCCACTGTATTATAGTGTCTACATATTTCTACCGTACTTGTGGTCCATCCGATTGATCCGATCGTAACCGTTCAATGCATGCACCAATTGATTGGTCAGATGTCTTTGTTTCTTAATTTTCATTTTTACATGACCTTCTAAGTAGGGGTCTCAATCGGTCGGACCGAGCCATTTTTGATTGATCCTAATCAGGTTCCCCCACTTTAGGATTTTGCACTGTGATCGGCTGTTTAAGTAATCGATTCTCATATGCTAGCCATGGTTTATATTTATAAATGGTTGGTTGGGCACTAGTTCTTAATCGTGCTAAATGGAAATTAGGACATATCCAATGTTTCTGTTGGAAACTTCATGGTAAACCTCCTCAAAAACAATTTACTAATTTAATAGCAGTTACTGAGCCTTCTCAACTTGAACAATCTGAAGAAAAAATGATCAAGATGACAAATGGATTTGCATGGTATACTCAATTTTAGACTCCTCAACTTTAGTTGTTATTTTACTGATGATGCTATTACATGTTTTTCTTCATCTTACCGACAGGTTAATTAATATAACTAGGCTTATTTGGAACAGATTCGATTTGGCCTACTACTCTGGACCAGGAAGTGACACCTTCTAGCCTTCTAGGAGGGGTGCAATTGTCTTTGTATGTATTCCTATTAGTGTTTATCATCAGAAAATCATGAATCTAACTTGTCGTTTTCGATAAAATGGAAAATTAAATAGCTGAGTTGGTGCAGTCGATTGGACCACTGGACCTTCCATTGCGGAACCCATCAAAATCAATCATTGTAGGCTTGTAGGATGGACAGAACTATATCTAATCATTTCCTCCCAATTACATTTCTTCTATTGTTTTTAGGCTATAGCACGCTTGGTCTTGGGACTCTTTGCCTTTGGGTTGGAGTAGATGCTTCTACCCAGGTTACGTACTGTTTATCTAGTCAGAGAGGGATTATTCTTTTATTCCGCGATGACTTTTACGTACATGTGAGCCTTCCTCTCCATAGTACCTCATCTCAGAGCTCAACTGGGCCATGATAATTACAGTGGAACCACTAGTTGGTGTTTAGCTGCAAGAGTTATTGTTGTATTATAGGACTGGGTTAGTGTAATCATTGAAAAATACTCAGTAATGGTTGCACGACACATGAACCTTGTGGAAGGGAGCGAGATCAAGCCCGACAGGCCTTGTCACTAGGTAGGTCATTCGTTCTGGGTGTGGCCGAGTTACATTTCCGATCCGGGATTGCTATCTAGGTCAGATGTGACACTGCCGACCCACGCTCATGATTGGGCTAGCAACCGAGCAGCTAAATTGCGCTCACATATGAGGATTGGCGCACATGAATGGGCGACCCATATCCGAACTACGGTTGGAGGTGTAGGCAAGACAATGTTTGAGCTACATCTAAATGGTTGAACTATAACCACACCCATAGGCCTGAGAAGTTCCAACCATCGGGCGCTCGACAAAGGTGGGTTGGTAACTGAGTTGCCGATCCAGAGTTGCTTGACACTTGATATTTGTGGGATCCCACGAACATAACACATCAACAACAAGGATATACACTCCTAATCCAACACATAATCTCCAAGCAAGGATAAGAACCATCATGATCAGGAAAAGGTACCTATAAGGACTCCAATCTTTCCTTGGAAGGAAAGAGACCTCCCAGAGCACGTGGGATATGAGGAACCCCTATAACTAGGATATCTCCTCGATTCACTCTCCAAGTATAACCTCTGCTACAATACTACTTCTACCTACACTAGGAGACTTGCTTAATTGGGACTCTCTATGGCCGTTGTTCAACACTTATAAAATAACTAGGTAAGCCCCCTAACAGAGGGATAACAAAATTCCCATTCTTTACGTTTGTTCTTTTGTGCAGGATGACTTCTTACTGCAATAGACTGGCACCGTCCATGGGAAAGTGCTTACTAATTAAGCCACCAACTCAAGAGCAATGCTACTATGTAGTGGACATTCGATATCTCCTCCTCTCGCACTCCATCGATGTTGCATGTGGGCTCATCCTAGCCACCATAGGGTGTAGACTATGATCTAGCAAATGTTCAAGTCCCACCAGCAGGTAAAACCCTACCTCCACTGCTGCTGCTTGTGCAATTGAACCCCAAGGTATCAGCTACTATTACGAAGATACATGACCTACAACTCCAAGTGCTGCAGACCAATAACATATTCCAAAGACTCCTCCATTAGTTTGGATTGGCCCTACTTGAAGGACCACCTACCACAACATAGGTCAATGGAGTGTGACATCTAAGACTGGCAATTGTTAGTAATACTGTGGGTTGAACGGGTTCTACGAACATGTATAGTTCGAACCCGTCATGCATCGATCGCCGAGAGGATGAGGGAAGTCGCACGGGGCCATACTAGTAGACATCATCATAAGATCCTCCAACCCTCTACACTATGGGGAACCTTCAACAAGGACTCTCAAGGTGTGACTAGAAGAGTTTGAGAGACAAAAGTATAGGTGCCACACATATCGGTACGAGCATCTACCACACCACACAGGCCAGAAGCCCCACTCTCAGGGCCGACCTACATAGAGAGGAGAACCTAGGAAGGACTGATCCACCACTGAGGACTAACCCAACCAAAAGGGCAAGTCCCTTGGGACATAGGTCCCCTCGTGTCCCCACTAGGGAGCATGGCGTTTATGAGTAACATCGCAGAAGGGAAGATCATCCTTGACGTCGTAACTGTCGCAAGACTCCTGAAAGATCCAGAGGAATCGAGGTTCCTTGCCCTAAAGTTAGAGGTCACAAACATCACAAAAGAGATAAGTCTAAACGTCACGAGTTACGCCTATCTCCCGAGAGGTCCAGGAGCACTACAGTCGCTCGGTCTGAAGTTGCTCATGTCTTGAAAGGGAAACAAGTCTCGAATGCCATATACACAAGTTAGATGAAAAAGTCAACAGTATGAAAAAGTCAACTGTTGGAGTACCAATCGTTGTAAGGTAATGACCGGAGCTCGACCCACTTTTCGGGCATCTATGGGACCGACACCACAACATCCCCACTCGAAGCGTCGGGGCCTATTTAGCAAATAACTCATTCCCTTTTTGTTGAGTGATATTTTTCAATAAAAAACTAATAGCCAATACAGGTATTGTGAATAATGAAAAAATTGGAGTTGCCACCTAAGGTTAGGGCCTAGGACCCGTTGGTGGGCCAGATCCATAAAGAAAGGCCTCGAAAATTGGTCTAGTCCAAAGAATGGGGTATGCGTCAGGTTATGGAGTTGGGAAGGTGTTAGGCACCCACTCCACTGGTTCAACCGATCTTCCTATAGATGCTTAAGAATGAACATTTTCACTATTAATATGCACACTACCATAATATAAATAAAAGGTCTACATCTTATTAACTGAGTAGGAAATTACACCTGAGCTTGACCCCTGTTTTGGGTCAAGAGGGGTGGGCCCCTACTGAGATGAAAGTGGATCGTCCCTCGGGTTCTCCTGGCTCAGGAGAAAGTGGCCTCGACTTCTAGCTTTCTCTCTCCAGAAATTCTAACTTTCTTGTAATCCCTTTTGGCTCCTCCGGATACCCAGACAGAGATTTGAATTGTGAAGGCCAGTTTTCGAACTAGGACTTCGACAGAGGGTCAGCTTGCAAAGGCTAATTCTCTAGTTATGGTTGCAAGGAACGAAGAATTCTTGGAAATCAGAGAAGAAAAGTAAAGAGGAACAAGAATAGCACACATGCTTAAAAGGATATTTCTGTCCCCAAGCTAATGGAAATAAATACGAGCACAAGAATCGACATCCCTCATGAAGAGACGTGAGATCCAAACCGAATAGATGCACTGGTTGGACTCCTCAAATGCCCAACTAATGGCGTGATCGCTGACATAGTGCTACCACATTCATCCACCCGTCAATTGCACATCTTTCAATCAAATAAAGGCTGCTGCCACCTGAGTACATGTCCCAGAAATCCTAAGAAATATTAATGAAGAAGAAGTGATGTGAAAGATTAAAAAACCCAAAGTGCATGTTTGTGAGGCGGTTGGTCTCTTCCCATTGAGGATTTCGTTCGATTGCATTAGAAGAAAAAAATGATGATCCCATTTGGTGAGAAACTGCAACTAGTGATCCCAAAGACATAATGTTGTAGTGTTCAAGTCATGGCAGTGGGAACTAAACCACCATGATGATCGATCGACTTTGACCGAACGTATACATGACAGTGAACTACTTCAATTGGCCACAAGTAGCTCGGTTGGAGTGAGGGACATTCTATTATGGTAAAATATACTCACTAATTGTTTCACGCCATTTGAACCCAGTGGAATGAAGTGAGATCAAGTCCGATAGGCCTTGCCATGAGGCAGGTTGATTGGTTTGGGTGTGGCCAAGCTACATTCCCAATCGGGGATTTCTATGTAGGTCGTATTTGACACTACCGACTTACGCCCATGATTAGGCTAGCCACAAAGCGGCTAAATTGAGCCTGTGCAAGAGGATCGACGCACATAAATGGGCGACATATACCCAAACTACGGTTGGAGGTCCGGGCAAGATAATGTTTGAGCTACATCCGAACAACCGACCTATAACCATACCCATAAGGCCTGAAAGTGGCCAACTATTGGGCAAGTGGCATAGGTGGGTTGATCCGCTAACAGAGGCTTAGGTTGATCCCCTAATAGAGGGATTGCAAAACTTTTCCATTCTTTACAAGAACTGTTGTTTGCAAAGAGATCTTAGGCATTAAAGAGTCCCCTGTTGGATCAATCTGATGCTCACACTCGTGTTTGTTCTTCTGTGCAGGAAGTATCATAAGCATAGGATAATTTCTTGATGCAACAAGGCCAAACACTCCTTATTAAAAGGAAAACCCCATTACCCCAATCCAGGTCTTGCCAGCTTGACCACTGTCCCTAGGTTTTAAATTCCGTCATTCAATACCAATATGATACCACTCCATATCGGTCCGTCGTGGCCTCGATCAAATGGTTTTACCTCTTAAAATTTTTTTATTTTATTAAAAATGGGTTTATATAGAAGAAATTACACTCTTCTCTCTGTACTTTGCATTAATAGCACTCTCCTCCCCTATATTTTTGAGAAATATCAATCCCCTCCCCTAAGTTTAAAAGATTCTATCAATCATCCCCAATCCGTTAGTGAGCCATGTTAAGTGCTGACATCAGCCTTACATTATTCTCTATAAACCCTAAATTTCCCTTTTCTGATATAAAAATATCAAAACGAAACTCGCTTATTATAAAAGCACTAAAGATCCATCTTCTTTGTACGGACAAGTTGAAACTCTCCTTTCGTTGAAGCTTGATATAGCCAAAATAACCTCTCGGTGAGGGGAATGACACGTGTCGCCTCCGAGACACGTGTCCTCCGCCAGACGTTCCAAGAAACCACTCATACTCGAGCACGCTCAATGACTGAGGCACGCCCGCAGAATCACGCGGGATCACGTCTCCTGCATGAGGGGAAGATTCCCCCCCCAGAAGGTTGGACGTATTCGAGTGGGACTCTAAGAGGGAAGAAGGGGGAAAAACCCTAAGGCCTAAAGACTATATAAGAAGGCACGGAAGAAGAGGGAAGGTAAGCTCTGAGACCCTCACCATTACTCCTTTATTGAACTGTGCGGCCGACCCTGACTTGAGCGTCGGAGGACTAACCTCGGACTAAGTTCCGGGCCTCCGTCGTCTGTGTTTGTGTAGGTTGGACTAGCGGGGTTTTCTGGCAGCAACAGATTGGCGCCGTCAGTGGGAACGACGGTAAAGGTGGGGAGAACCTACAACCGAAAAAGGACGAGAGCGACGTCCAACATAGACATGGGGGAAGAACCTTCAGGGGAGCTTCCTCCCTCGGCGGAGATTGGACGAGAAAGGGGCCATGACGACCGGGAAGTGTCCGTCAGATACCAACGGTCGGCTGGATATTCAGTACGTGAAGGCAGCGACCATCAGCCTCCCGCGGCCCAGGAGTACGTGACAAGGCAGCAGTTCGAAGACCTCCAGGACAAATATAACCGGATGGCGGAGACTATGAGGGAGGTCTCCAAAGCTGTCTCCCATAGGACTGGCGGAGCACCCTCAGATCGCCACGTCCAGTTTGAGAGGGCTCGAGAAGAAGATCGAAGCAGTACGGGATCGACGAGGGCCGATCGTGACCCTCGAAGTCGGGCAAGGGAGAGTCCCGTGCCCCGAAGTAGGACACGACGCGCCGCCAGAGACCCGCATGGGGATCAGCACCAAGGAGACAAACAGAGGTCCGAGGACTCAGGATTAAAGAGGATGATTTTAGACCTGAAGGACGAGATCAGAAAGGTGGCAGAAATCCAGACAGGGAACCGCGAGCCCGACCTCACCAATGATACGGCCTTAGCTGACGAGGTCATGAGGGACCCGCTCCCGGTCGGCTTTCGCCTACCCAAGTACGACACCTATGACGGGTCGGGGGACCACGTCGATCACTTGGAAGGCTTTAAGGTCGCCATGCAATTCCATCGCGTCTCGGAAAATATTATGTGTCGGGCCCTCCCATTGACGTTCAGGGGGGCGGCGAGGCTGTGGTATAACCGACTACCGACGAAGTCGATCCACAGCTTCAGCGACCTGAGTTACTTCTTCGTGAAGGGGTTCTCTAGTAGCCAGCCCCTCCAGAAGACTACGTTGAACCTAACCAACGTCAAACAGCAAGAAGGGGAATCGCTGCGGAATTACATGAAGCGATTCCAACAAGAAAAGATCACAATCAGGGGCCTAGACCCGAAGGAGGAGTTCACGGCCCTACTGGGTGGCGTCAAGGACAAGGAATTGAAGAGGTCCCTGGTGAAGCATACGCCTAGAGATCTGACCGAGCTGAGGGCGCGATGCGAT
>NW_024868750.1:6293-21455 GCF_013358625.1 Macadamia integrifolia | reverse complement strand
GTCTACATATTTCTACCGTACTTGTGGTCCATCCGATTGATCCGATCGTAACCGTTCAATGCATGCACCAATTGATTGGTCAGATGTCTTTGTTTCTTAATTTTCATTTTTACATGACCTTCTAAGTAGGGGTCTCAATCGGTCGGACCGAGCCATTTTTGATTGATCCTAATCAGGTTCCCCCACTTTAGGATTTTGCACTGTGATCGGCTGTTTAAGTAATCGATTCTCATATGCTAGCCATGGTTTATATTTATAAATGGTTGGTTGGGCACTAGTTCTTAATCGTGCTAAATGGAAATTAGGACATATCCAATGTTTCTGTTGGAAACTTCATGGTAAACCTCCTCAAAAACAATTTACTAATTTAATAGCAGTTACTGAGCCTTCTCAACTTGAACAATCTGAAGAAAAAATGATCAAGATGACAAATGGATTTGCATGGTATACTCAATTTTAGACTCCTCAACTTTAGTTGTTATTTTACTGATGATGCTATTACATGTTTTTCTTCGTCTTCCCGACAGGTTAATTAATATTACTAGGCTTATTTGGGCTTTAAAGGAGCAGATTCGATTTGGCCTACTACTCTCGACCTGGAAGTGACACCTTCTAGCCTTCTAGGAGGGGTGCAATTGTCTTTGTATGTATTCCTATTAGTGTTTATCATCAGAAAATCATGAATCTAACTTGTCGTTTTCGATAAAATGGAAAATTAAATAGCTGAGTTGGTGCAGTCGATTGGACCACTGGACCTTCCATTGCGGAACCCATCAAAATCAATCATTGTAGGCTTGTAGGATGGACAGAACTATATCTAATCATTTCCTCCCAATTACATTTCTTCTATTGTTTT
This sequence comes from Macadamia integrifolia, assembly GCF_013358625.1. Classification (NCBI taxonomy): domain Eukaryota; kingdom Viridiplantae; phylum Streptophyta; class Magnoliopsida; order Proteales; family Proteaceae; genus Macadamia; species Macadamia integrifolia. Next base: position 20,599 of record NW_024868750.1, on the reverse strand, counting down.
TAGGCTATAGCACGCTTGGTCTTGGGACTCTTTGCCTTTGGGTTGGAGTAGATGCTTCTACCCAGGTTACGTACTGTTTATCTAGTCAGAGAGGGATTATTCTTTTATTCCGCGATGACTTTTACGTACATGTGAGCCTTCCTCTCCATAGTACCTCATCTCAGAGCTCAACTGGGCCATGATAATTACAGTGGAACCACTAGTTGGTGTTTAGCTGCAAGAGTTATTGTTGTATTATAGGACTGGGTTAGTGTAATCATTGAAAAATACTCAGTAATGGTTGCACGACACATGAACCTTGTGGAAGGGAGCGAGATCAAGCCCGACAGGCCTTGTCACTAGGTAGGTCATTCGTTCTGGGTGTGGCCGAGTTACATTTTCGATCGGGGATTGCTATCTAGGTCAGATGTGACACTGCCGACCCACGCTCATGATTGGGCTAGCTACCGAGCAGCTAAATTGCGCTCACGTATGAGGATTGGCGCACATGAATGGGTGACCCATATCCGAACTACGGTTGAAGGTGTAGGCAAGACAATGTTTGAGCTACATCTAAATGGTTGAACTATAACCACACCCATAGGCCTGAGAAGTTCCAACCATCGGGCGCTCGACAAAGGTGGGTTGGTAACTGAGTTGCCGATCCAGAGTTGCTTGACACTTGATATTTGTGGGATCCCACGAACATAACACATCAACAACAAGGATATACACTCCTAATCCAACACATAATCTCCAAGCAAGGATAAGAACCATCATGATCAGGAAAAGGTACCTATAAGGACTCCAATCTTTCCTTGGAAGGAAAGAGACCTCCCAGAGCACGTGGGATATGAGGAACCCCTATAACTAGGATATCTCCTCGATTCACTCTCCAAGTATAACCTCTGCTACAATACTACTTCTACCTACACTAGGAGACTTGCTTAATTGGGACTCTCTATGGCCGTTGTTCAACACTTATAAAATAACTAGGTAAGCCCCCTAACAGAGGGATAACAAAATTCCCATTCTTTACGTTTGTTCTTTTGTGCAGGATGACTTCTTACTGCAATAGACTGGCACCGTCCATGGGAAAGTGCTTACTAATTAAGCCACCAACTCAAGAGCAATGCTACTATGTAGTGGACATTCGATATCTCCTCCTCTCGCACTCCATCGATGTTGCATGTGGGCTCATCCTAGCCACCATAGGGTGTAGACTATGATCTAGCAAATGTTCAAGTCCCACCAGCAGGTAAAACCCTACCTCCACTGCTGCTGCTTGTGCAATTGAACCCCAAGGTATCAGCTACTATTACGAAGATACATGACCTACAACTCCAAGTGCTGCAGACCAATAACATATTCCAAAGACTCCTCCATTAGTTTGGATTGGCCCTACTTGAAGGACCACCTACCACAACATAGGTCAATGGAGTGTGACATCTAAGACTGGCAATTGTTAGTAATACTGTGGGTTGAACGGGTTCTACGAACATGTATAGTTCGAACCCGTCATGCATCGATCGCCGAGAGGATGAGGGAAGTCGCACGGGGCCATACTAGTAGACATCATCATAAGATCCTCCAACCCTCTACACTATGGGGAACCTTCAACAAGGACTCTCAAGGTGTGACTAGAAGAGTTTGAGAGACAAAAGTATAGGTGCCACACATATCGGTACGAGCATCTACCACACTACCACACAGGCCAGAAGCCCCACTCTCAGGGCCGACCTATATAGAGAGGAGAACCTAGGAAGGACTGATCCACCACTGAGGACTAACCCGACCAAAAGGGCAAGTCCCTTGGGACACAGGTCCCCTCGTGTCCCCACTAGGGAGCATGGCGTTTACGAGTAACATCGCAGAAGGGAAGATCATCCTCGACGTTGTAACTCTCGCAAGACTCCTGAAAGATCCAGAGGAATCGAGGTTCCTTGCCCTAAAGTTAGAGGTCACAAACATCACAAAAGAGATAAGTCTAAACGTCACGAGTTACTCCTATCTCCCGAGAGGTCCAGGAGCACTATAGTCACTCGGTCTGAAGTTGCTCATGTCTTGAAAGGGAAACAAGTCTCGAATGCCATATACACAAGTTAGATGAAAAAGTCAACAGTATGAAAAAGTCAACTGTTCGAGTACCAATCGTTGTAAGGTAATGACCGGAGCTCAACCCACTTTTCGGGCATCTGTGGGACCGACACCACAACATCCCCACTCGGAGCGTCGGGGCCTATTTAGCAAATAACTCATTCCCTTTTTGTTGAGTGATATTTTTCAATAATAAACTAATAGCCAATACAGGTATTGTGAATAATGAAAAAATTGGAGTTGCCACCTAAGGTTAGGGCCTAGGACCCGATGGTGGGCCAGATCCATAAAGAAAGGACCCAAAAATTGGTCTAGTCCAAAGAATGGGGTACGCGTCAGGTTATGGAGTTGGGAAGGTGTTAGGCACCCACTCCACTGGTTCAACCGATCTTTCTATAGATGCTTAAGAATGAACATTTTCACTATTAATATGCACACTACCATAATATAAATAAAAGGTCTACATCTTATTAACTGAGTAGGAAATTACACTGAGCTTGACCCCTGTTTGGGTCAAGAGGGGTGGGCCCCTACTGAGATGAAAGTGGATCGTCCCTCGGGTTCTCCTGGCTCAGAAGAAAGTGGCCTCGACTTCTAGCTTTCTCTCTCCAGAAATTCTAACTTTCTTGTAATCCCTTTTGGTTCCTTCGGATACCCAGACAGAGATTTGAATTGTGAAGGCCAGTTTTTGAACTAGGACTTCGACAGAGGGTCAGCTTGCAAAGGCTAATTCTCTAGATATGGTTGCAAGGAACGAAGAATTCTTGGAAATCAGAGAAGAAAAGTAAAGAGGAACAAGAATAGCACACGTGCTTAAAAGGATATTTCTGTCCCCAAGCTAATGGAAATAAATACGAGCACAAGAATCGACATCCCTCATGAAGAGACATGAGATCCAAACCGACTAGATGCACTGGTTGGACTCCTCAAATGCCCAACTAATGGCGTGATCACTGACATAGTGCTACCACATTCATCCACCCGTCAATTGCACATCTTTCAATCAAATAAAGGCTGCTGCCACCTGAGTACATGTCCCAGAAATCCTAAGAAATATTAATGAAGAAGAAGTGATGTGAAAGATTAAAAAACCCAAAGGGCATGTTTGTGAGGCGGTTGGTCTCTTCCCATTGAGGATTTCGTTCGATTGCATTAGAAGAAAAAAATGATGATCCCATTTGGTGAGAAACTGCAACTGGTGATCCCAAAGACATAATGTTATAGTGTCACACCCCGTTCACACAGAACCGGGCCAGTGACCAGGTTAACACCGGTTAACCCAAACCTGCCAGGATCATCTGATACAGTATTCCACCACAACATACACACAACTAAGAAAGAGCTTATCAGTTCAGTGGAATACTTGGTTTACCTATAAATATTCCCATAATACTTGATACCCGAATTGTGATACAATAGTTAATTACATGTAGGCCCGAAGGCGTGATATTTACATAATAAAAGTACAATTCACATATTAAGTACATAAAAGAAATCATCAAAAATCGGAGTATACAGCTTGGCTCGGTATCAAATCCTAGAGCTCAGCTCGGTATCAAAGGTTGAGCCCAGATCGACATCACAAGGTAGAGCTCAGCTCGGTATCAAAAGTGGAGCTCAGCTCGGCATCAGAATTGCGGTCCCGCAGCACAACTGTCGCATGAGCAATCAGTGCCGTGTTCTAACTCCTCAGGGGCCCACCAGTCCTCTTCAGGGAACTCAACGGTGGGACCTGCCCCGTGCTCATCTGGTTGATGACCTGTAAAATCATCTAAAAGAGGTACACACGTGGGATGAACTCACTAGCTCAGTAAGTGGAAAGATGGACCACACAGCAGTCCACACAACAAATCACAACCATATGCACTACATGCTATGCAATACATTTTAAATCACATCCACCTAAGCAACATTACTAAGTCTTTGGTTTAGTGCTACTACAACCACAATGCGCGTATGCTCCGGGTACGAGCCACGAACTCCATCCCGTGATACGCCCATAGGGCTATCGGAGAAGGCCCACCGTGAGTACTCAAAAAAATAAAAACATGCCGACCACCAGCTCACAACATAAAGTAAATGACTGAAAATTAAAGGTGCTGACTCCAGCAATTTAAAAATAGTATGATTGGCCCTCTTGAATATACCACTGGGGTTGCCAACTGTCCTAATGACCAACCGGGCGTAATGTCTAACCGCCACAGTAACCTGACAACGGCGACCATTGCTTCCCCCCAAATGGTAACCCAACACCTTAACCCCTGTTGGGAAGGGTCGTAGCACGGGAAGGTGATAATCCTAAATTGCATGCTCCTATATGATAATAGTACGATTGCATAGTGCCACCGCGTCCCATACCACGAGCCACCAATGCACTCGTTTTCAAGCCGACTACGACATCTAATCTATTAATGCATCATGCACAATGATGTCAACATTCATCACAGAAACATATTATCACTTGGCATTTAGAAAATAGACACAACACCCATGCATAACCATGTGAGGATGACTAAACTATATAGCATTTTCATGATGGCATGACTAGACTAGATGCAATTAAATGAATGCCAAATAATGCCTTGAAACAAGGCCAAACGTCCTCTCCCCACTTACCTATAGTGTACAAGGACTCCCGTTCGGTACAGGTGAGATCCGGTGCGAGAAGCGTACGATTTGGTGAACCTATCATGAGTGAGCGGGGTTAGTATTTCACCATTTTGGAATCAAGATTAACACAATCTAATGACAAGATCATATTTAGAATCCTAATAGAAGGTCACACGTCCGTTTTGGGTCCAATCGGACGTAAAAATCACATTCGGGGCCTCTCGGGTGGGTCGGACAGCCCACCTGTCTAACCCACCAGTGAGACCCACCGGTCTGGCCTGTCGGTTGGCGTATCAGTCTGGCCTGCCGGTTGGGCCAGAGTGTCTGCTAAGACCGGCGGGCAGGGTGGCCCGCCGGTTGTGCCTGAGGGCCCTGCCCTCTTAGGCGGGTGCCCACAGGCGGGCTAAATGGCCCACCGGTCTTGGCAGGAAACCTGCTGTTTCTTCCCAACTTCCCTCAACCTTTGGGGATTCAAATGGGGTTTTTCTAAACCCATTCTTCACACATTCAAGGTCTTATAGGATGGTTCTAACCTAGATCTAGGTTAGATTTAAGGAATGGGAAGCCATCTTACCTTCTTTGCTCAAGAACACCTTCAAAACCCCAAAATCACTTCAAATCCACAATGCTTCTCCAACCTTGTAAATACTTCTTCAAATCCTTCAAGATCAATACATAAATCATCTATTAAACCTTAAATTCATCATTTCAAGGGGGGTTTACAAGATATCAAGAAACCCTACCCCAAATCAAGGATTTTACTTGGTTATGGTGAAAGTTCAAGTAACCCAACCTTTGCTCACCTCTAAACGTAGATCTAGTGTTGGAGATCACTCTTCCGGTATCAGAATGGGAAGATCAAGCCTCGACGCCGCTGAAATCCATCTCTTTTTCCTCTTCCTTCTCTTCTCTTCTTCTTCCCTTTTCTTTTCTCTCTCCTCTTTACTCTTCTCACCAACGTACGAGTGTCATAAATGAGAAAAGAAAAGAAAAGCATAAATACTATATATACTTCTTAAATAACTAAGTAATTCACATGGGTGGGTCACTCAGGTGGGTGGATGCGCCCACCTGTCCGCCCACCTGAGGGCCAAAACTTGGGATTTTAACAGAATTCGGCCCTCGGCGCGAATCTCACTCTTGGCATACGATGTAATATACGTATGCACCTTAATATACGGCTACATATCTGCTTTATCCGTGCATGGCCTTATGATAGGTGCATGTGCACGGTTTGGGTATTCCCGTCTCTTCTGGCACTGGCTCGGACTTGTCGGACCAGCCGGTGTTTAAGGTCACCCTTGCCATCATAGTCCATAAGGAACCCGCTCTAATTCTCTCCAGTTCGGGTCCTGCATGGTTAAACTGGGTCAACCGTGTAATCAGACCGGGTTTAAGAAGTAGGGTATTACATGTAGTGTTCAAGTCATGGCAGTGGGAACTAAACCACCATGATGATCGATCGACTTTGACCGAAAGTATACATGAGAGTGAACTACTTCAATTGGCCACAAGTAGCTCGGTTGGAGTGAGGGACATTCTATTATGGTAAAATATACTCAGTAATTGTTTCATGCCATTTGAACCCAGTGGAATGAAGTGAGATCAAGTCCGATAGGCCTTGCCATGAGGCAGGTTGATTGGTTTGGGTGTGGCCAAGCTACATTCCCAATCGGGGATTTCTATGTAGGTCGTATTTGACACTACCGACTTACGCCCATGATTAGGCTAGCCACAGAGCGGCTAGATTGAGCATTTGTAAGAGGATCAACGCACATAAATGGGCGACATATACCCAAACTACGGTTGGAGGTCCGAGCAAGATAATGTTTGAGCTACATCCGAACAACCGACCTATAACCACACCCATAAGGCCTGAAAGTGGCCAACTATTGGGCAAGTGGCATAGGTGGGTTGATCCCCTAACAGAGGGATTGCAAAACTTTTCCATTCTTTACAAGAATTGTTGTTTGCAAAGAGATCTTAGGCATTAAAGAGTCCCCTGTTGGATCAATCTGATGCTCACACTCGTGTTTGTTCTTCTGTGTGGGAAGTATCATAAGCATAGGATAATTTCTTGATGCAACAAGGCCAAACGCTCCTTATTAAAAGGAAAACCCCATTACCCCAATCCAGGTCTTGCCAGCTTGACCACTGTCCCTAGGTTTTAAATTCCGTCATTCAATACCAGTATGATACCACTCCGTATCGGTCCGTCATGGCCTCGATCGAATGGTTTTACCTCTTAACTTTTTTTTTTATTTTATTAAAAATGGGTTTATATAGAAGAAATAACACTCTTCTCTCTGTACTTTGCATTAATAGCACTCTCCTCCCCTATATTTTTGAGAAATATCAATCCCCTCCCCTAAGTTTAAAAGATTCTATCAATCATCCCCAATCCGTTAGTGAGCCATGTTAAGTGCTAACATCAGCCTTACATTATTCTCTATAAACCCTAAATTTCCCTTTTCTAATATAAAAATATCAAAACGAAACTCGCTTATTATAAAAGCACTAAAGATCCATCTTCTTTGCACGGACAAGTTGAAACTCTCCTTTTGTTGAAGCTCATTAAAACCCTAGTGGATGTTGAAGCCATATGTTGTGATTCAACTCACCAATACCCTAGATTTTCTTTGAAGAACACATTTCGTTTGATCCTTAGACTTTGGTTGAAACTGTCCGATCATTGAGGGGTTTTGAGACCCTTGATTTGCATTTTCCTCACTGTCACCACTCGGTAATCATTTGGCCGGCGTTAGAAACTATAACTCTCCACAGTTAAGCATTTTCAATTGAATACTTAGTTCGCCAATCTTTGCCTTCTTTCTTCACCACTTGGTACCATAGGTGACCACCTAGTCTTTCCTTCTTTTCATTGTTTTGACACTGAATTGATTTTCTAAACACACCATAAAAGCAAGAAAATCCCTCTCAATTTTACCCATTATTGGATTGGTTGAATCTATTGACAAACAATGATCTTTCTTCCCCAATTTCAGGTTCTCATCTCAGTAATTATTAGTGGAAGAAAAACATTCCCAAAAATCTATTTGGTATCATTTGATTGGGGTTTCCTGGGTTAAGACTTAACAAGTTTGATCCTCTCTTACCTCCCCATTCGATCCATAGTGAGCGTCAACACAGCCTGCATGTTCTTGGACTATGTTGTTACCAAGCCTTCATTCTCATCTCGCGTCTTAGTAGTCAAGAAGCCTTGGTTCTTCCTTTTCGGTCAGAACAACATCTTCATCTGGAACAACTAAGCCTTCACCTTTGATCTAGAGGCCGATGAGTGGATTTGCCTCACCTCCAACTTTTGTCCTTCCCCCTGTAAAAAGGAATCGTTCCTTGGTTTAGGTGGTTTCTTCTTTACCACGACCTTCTCCACCACTTCTCGCTTCAGCTACACTCTACTATCCTCTGCCATTTTGTGTGAAAACTTACCTCTTAGTTTCTATCCTATAATCCCCTTGTTGGCATCTTCAATGATGATTTGGGTCTCTCTTGGTTCATCATTGTTGGCGGAGTTAGATTCATTGGTGGCCGAGTACAGGGAATAGGAGGGAAAGGGGAGGTATTATACACTAGGGTAATATTGTCTTTCTAAATATCATTTTAACACCGTCAGTGACTAATGAGACAATTGATAGAATCTTGAAAACTTAGGGGAGAGGGGGTTCTATTAAGGCAATGTAAAGGGTAGGGCAGAGTGATTTCCTCTCTCTCTCTCTCTCTATCTCTCTCTCTCTCTTTTTAATTAGCAATTTTACCCTTAAATCGATAGCAATAGATACCAATATGGTCCGTTCGATCCACTACCAATACTTAGAATCTTGATCCCCACTGCATATCGTATTTAGAGAGAAGTGAAAACTATATGAGGGCATTTGAGTCTACGGGATGTGCAATTCATCAAAACATCATTTTTAATGCTTCTTGCCTCCATTGCAATGTATCTAATCAATTTTTGTAACAGAATTATTGATGCTGGTGTTTCTTTCAAAATTTTAATTTTTGCTTATCTTGTGTTTATGGGGATCCTATCCGAGCTAACAGACACTTAGTTTGGAGTAAATTGATTTCCTTAGGGGCTTCCCGCCAAGACAATTGGCTTTGTATCGGTGACTTCAATTCCATTCTCTCATGGCATGAAAAAGATTGGGGTAATCGAAAAGGTGGTCAGGACATCCAACAATTCCGGGATATGATGAACTCTTGCCATTTGTTGGATATCGGTACCAAGGGCCAAGCCTTTACCTGGAGTAATAAAAGACAGGGAAGTGCAAATATCCGTATGAAGTTGGATAGGGCCCTCTCAAATTCCGTTTGGTGAAATCAGTTTGCAGATGCTTCGGTTCTCATTCTTCCTGCCATTGGTTCGGATCATTCGCCTCTTCTTATTGATTCGGATGGATGCAGGCCCCCAGCTCGTCGTCCCTTCCGCTTTGAGTCTATGTGGCTTCGTCACCATTCGTGCAAGCCTACTGTAGTTAAAGCTTGGAATGTTGGTTACCTTCAACCTAATAGTTCATCCTTATTTTCTAAACTCCAACGATGTCAGACTGCATTCACTAAATGTATTCGAGTTATTTTTGGTCATGTCTAGACCAAACTCAAAGAGCTAAAAGATGAGTCATCCTACCTCCAAGGCCTTCCCTCTTCATCTGCTAGCCAACGTCAGGAATGTGAGGTGCTAAATCGGTTAGATGAAGAACTTGCTAGGGAGGAGGAGCTATGGCACCAGAAATCCAACGTGGACTAGTTGACTAGTGGGGACAGAAACACGCCCTTTTTCCACGCTTCCACCATCCACCAACCAAGCTAGAAATAAAATTCTAAAGATTAAAACTCAAGCCGGTGCTTGGTCCTCATCAGAGTCTGAGGTTATCCAGGAGTTTCTTTCCTAGTACAAGGATATCTACTCCTTGGAAGGGCTTGATGTGGATTCCCTCTCCCATGTCCTTGTCTCCATTGGCCTTGTTGTGAATGATGATCTAAACTCTTCCCTTGTGGTGTGACCTCTTCCGAAGAAATCAAGGAAGCAGTGTTCTCTATGGGTGCTCTTAAATCCCCTGGGCTAGATGGTTTTCCTCCAATCTTTTACCAGAAATTTTGGGACACTACCAAAGCTGACTTGATTCGCTTCGTCCAGGATTTCTTCTCAACTGGGATCATGCTTAAAGAGCTCAACCAAACTCAGCTATGCTTCATCCCCAAAAGACTAGACCCAGAGTCAGTGGATCACTTCCACCCTATTAGTCTGTGTACTGTGCTAGCCAAGATAATAACGAAGATTTTGGCCACCAGATTGAAGGGAGCTTTGGACGACATTGTTGCCCCAAACCAATCAGCTTTCAGTCAGGAGCACTTTATATCCAACAATGTTTTCATGACTTATGAGATCTTTCACTACTGTTTTTTTGCTAGAAGATTAGATTATAATAAAAAAAAGAAAAAAAGGCTCACAACTGCTATCTCAAAAATCTAAAACGAGAACACCTAGCTATGTCAGATTGTAACTCGTTGGAGATGTGGAGAGGAAGTTGCACATCCTCGCTCGAACCCCTGACTTAGCTGCTTTTTTTCCCAGAAAATCTGCCATTGGGTTGGCTTCTCTAAAACAGTGGGAGATCTTTCGCTTAATAGAATTCAGAAACAGGAGGAGATAATTCCATTCCTAGAGAGCAAACCAGAGAATTAACCTATACTGAAATAGAGAAACAACCGCAGAGGAATCAGAATCAATCTAGAGGCACCTGAAGCTCATATCACGAGCAATCTTTATTCCCTTGATATTCCTCCAAATTTCTGCAGAGAAGCAGGTAGAAACGCCCAGATAAAATAACACATAATTTTCCTACCCTCATGATCTCGAAAAATGCCACCTCTTCCTGCTCGGCCAGGATTTCCTAGGGAGCATCTGTCGACATTACGTTTCACCCAAGATCTCAGTGGCTTACACCAGTGAACTTCTAAAATAGAGGAAGCAGGTTGAGAACCTAAAACAATATTGAATCTTCTACAGAGCATGATGTCTTCAACTGATTTCGGAATGACCTTCAACCTGCTACTGAGAAAGCTGATCTCCCCTTTGATGGATCTAATGGTCAAATTAGAGCTTCTCGATTTCCCTTCAAAGCGCCTTTGATTCCTTTCAGACCAGATGGCATCTATAAAGGAAAACAAACCAAACACCCAAGCCTATATCAAAGCCCAACCATTCCCTTTATTCCTCCACCAACCGACCAGCTCAGAGACTGAGCTTTTGCTTCCCCAATTCACATTAAATAAATCTGAAACACCTTTTTAAATTTTTAAAGAGAAGCTACACTCAAAAAACAAATGAAGGAAAGATTCAAAGCACAAGCAACAGAGATCACTCTTTGAAGGGAGCGGAATCCCTTTGGCCTGAACCATATCGTCTGTTGGCAGCTTCCCATGTGTCCATCTCCAACCCAAGATAGAAAGTCTAGGTGGCAGCTTCTTGTTCCAAACTAAGCCCGCCCAAGGGACTATGGGACTAGGGAGTCTGAGATCGTCCCAGGTAGACTTCACAGTAAATTGACCCATCGGTCCAAGCTCCACAAACACCTATCTTTCGATGCCAGCAACGAGATATTAATGCCTTTAATAGAGAAGAAAGCATCATTCAAAAAATTAGAGTCCACCTGTGGCAGGGCCTAGTTCCCATGATCCAGAAAATCAGCTACAACATGAGAAAGGTTATGGAATACATCCTCGTTCAGCCCAGAGGCCTCCCAAATGGACTTGGAACCCCACCATTTATCTCACCAGAAGTCTATATTCCTTTCATTACCAACAACCCATCTTTCATTCTCAACTACAAATTGCCACATTCTCCTCACCCCAGGCCAAATAGAAGAGCGCTTATAGCCCCTCTTAATCCTATCGAACCCAGAGAGAAATCTAGCTCTGATAAGCCTGCTTAGTTGAGAATCTTCATGCTTGATTTTCCAAGCTAATTTAGCAAGTAGAGCCTTATTCACATCCCTAAACCACCCTCCTTCTTAGGCTTACAAACTTGAACCCATCTAATAGTGATAGCTTTCAAAGAATCCAACTCCTCAGTCCAGATGAAGTTCCTCATCCATTTCTCCAAGCACCTAATCAAAGCAAAAGACCACAAGTAGACTGAGAAGCTATGCAGAGGCATCCCAGAGATGATCAATTTAACAAATTCTACTCTACCGGCCAGGGAAAGGAGTTTACCTTTCCAGCCAGCAAACTTAGCTTTAATTCTGTCCATGACTATGAGGAGAGGGTCCCTTTTGACTTTGCCTGAAAGATTTTCACTCCTAATTACTTAGTAGGGAAAGTACAAGAAGAGATGCCCAGTTCCTCTACTATCCACTGTTTCCTGATAGGAGGAATCTTCCCCAAAAATAATTTGCTTTTCTCTAAATTAAAAAACTAGCCTGAACAGATTTGATATAGAGAAAGAAAACTCTTCAGATTTTTGACATATATTTTAGATGCATTCATGAAAATGAACACGTCATCTGCAAATAAGAGATAAGTAGGAACTTCAGCACCTTGAGGACCAGCAATAGGTTTAATTAGGCCTTTAGCAGACATCTCCCTTAGACCTCGACATAAGACCTCCTCAGCAATAATTAACAAAATAGGAGAAATAGGATCTCCCTGTCTGAGGCCTCTACTGACTTCGAAAAACCCACATGTCCACCGTTAAGGAGAACAGAGATCCTGGCAGATTTTAAGATTGTATGGATCTATCCAATCATATTATCAGAAAACCCAAACCTGCTAAGCACTTAAAACAGAAAATCCCAGGATAGAGTGTCAAAAGCCTTTCTTATGTCAACCTTCTTTCCAAGGCCGCCACCCCTAGAGGAATTCCTCATAAGATTAGCCAGCTCCGAAGCCAACCAAATGTTGGTCTGAATAAATTTCCCTCTCTGAAAGGCGCTTTGCTCTGGAGAGATAATTCTAAGAAGAATATCAGAGATACGACTGACCATAATTTTTGATAAAATTTTATAGAAAAAATTCCCCATACATAATGGGAAAAATTTCTCCAATGTTCGAGCCCCCTTTGTCTTAGGAATTAATAACAAAAAATGATTATTAAGACCTTTGGGAAGGATACCTGAAGTGAAGAAGCCCCTCACTGCTCTGCAGACATCGAAGCCAATGACCTCCCAACAAGTCTTGAAGAAAGATCCCGAGAAACCATCCAGCCCAAGTGAGCTATCAGGATCTAGATCCCAAACGACTCTTTTAATCTTGTCATCCAAGGGAATTGATTCAAGAGTCATACGGTCAGAGTCTTGTAGGATCCTGGGAATATTATTTAAAATCTGCGGACACCATTCCAGCTCCACACGCCTATGGAAGTTCTCATAAAAATTAGCAATATAGTTGCCCAACTGATCCTGCTAAAAAATCTTGCCACCCTGCTCCGAGTCTAAGCACCTAATGAAATTCTTAAATCTCTTAACTTTGGCCATGATATGGAAAAATCTAGAACATCTATCACTTTCCCGTAGCCATCTGATCCTGGACTTTTGGGCCCATAACTTCTTCTGATTTTCAGTTGCTTTCCACAATCTGGTCTTAACATTTGCCTTTAAATCAAAGAGCTGCTTAGAGAAACCCTCCTCTTCCATCCGACGCTGAATAGCCTCAAGATCAGTTCTTGAGCTAACCACCTCCTGATCAAGGTGAGGAAAGGCCCCTCAAGACCAGGTCTTCAAAGCAAACTTCAATATCTTAAGCTACTGAGCAAGAATATAAGTATAAGATCCAGAGATCTCGACCCCCAAGCTTCATGAACCGTGTCAACAAAGTCTGGGTGGTCAGACCAAAATTCATTAAATCTAAATGGGCAATTCTTAGGCTTAGGAGAAGACCCAAAGTAGGCCAACAAGGGGGCGTGATCTGAAGCAACACGGGGCAAAACCTATTGCGAACATCCTGAAAAGCTTCTAACCATTCTTCATTCACAAAGGTCCTATCAAGAACCGCAACCACATTCCCTCTTCTTCTATTATTACTCCAAGTGAATTTCCTGCCATAGGAAGGAAGCTGGACCATCGAGTTGGCATTAACTATAGCACCGAATTTAGTAGCAGCCCCAAGGCAGAACCTGCCAGGCCCCCTCTGCTCATGATCATATAGAATCGTATTAAAATCGCCAATAATCATCTTGGGGCGCCCCATCGAACCAGCAGTCAACTCCATCCACAAAGCCCTACGATCAGCTCAAAGAGATTTAGCATGCACCACTGAGAGATTAAGAAGGTTGTCTATCCAGTCAACTTGCAGGGATAGCTACTGTTAAGACATAGATGTAATGACAAGCTTTTTTAAATCCTATTTCCACATCACCCATAAATTTGGGTGCATGTCAGGTCTATCGTTAGAGAGAAGGTTTGCTGCAAACCTCAGCTTATTAAAGAAGACCCTTGGAAAATTAGACACAGAGATCATAGGCTCAGCTATACAGATCATATCAAGATCATAATCGCGAACAATGTTACTTAAGGTTACCTTAGCAACAATCTTCTTCAGACCACGGATGTTCCAAAAGAGGACTCGCATGATCACATGTGATGATTGAATTGATCAGTCCT
>NW_024868750.1:0-6273 GCF_013358625.1 Macadamia integrifolia | reverse complement strand
AGAATACCTCAAGGAGGGAAAGCTCCCAGAGAACACGGACAAAGCAAGAAAAGTAAGAATGAGGTCAGCGCGCTTCTTCCTGAAGGATGACACGCTATACAAGATAGGGTTTACCTCACCATACCTCAAGTGCCTGGATTCTTCCGACGGCGAGTACGCGCTCCGGGAAGTGTATGAAGGGATATGTGGCCAACACCTTGGAGACCGGGCCCTGGCGCACAAAGTACTAAGGCAGGGGCCTGTACTGGCCGACAATGAGAAAGGACACAGAATCACTGGTCAGGAAATGTGTCAAGTGCCAGATGTTCGCCCCCGTACCTAGGCTACATTCCATCGAGCTATCGTCCCTATCTAGCCCAGTACCGTTCGCCATGTGGGGAATGGACATCTTAGGCCCGTTCCCCCTGGCCACGAGACAGAGGAAGTTTGTCGTGGTGGCAGTCGACTACTTCACGAAGTGGGCGGAAGCCGAAGCCCTAGCGACGATAACCGAAAAGAACATAAGGGACTTCTTCCAAAGGGCGGTAGTATACAGATTTGGAATCCCCCAGGTTGTGGTTACGGACAATGGAACTCAGTTTGCCAATCCAACCTTCGACGCATTCTGTGAAGCCCTCGGCATCAACCACAGGAAAACCTCCGTCGGGTATCCCTCGACCAATGGGCAAACAGAAGTAACCAACCGTACGTTACTCCAAGGGATAAAAAAGAGGCTAGATGATGCCAAAGGACTATGGGCAGACGAGTTGCACCACATTCTCTGGGCTTACCGCACCACTGAGAGGTTAGCTACCGGAGAAACACCCTTCATGTTAACATACGGCACTGAAGCTGTACTCCCAGTGGAGATAGGGGCTATTACCCATCGGATTCGGTACTACAACGAAGACGAAAACGATGGAGGACTCCGGGCAAATTTGGACCTCTTGGCAGAAACCAGAGAAGCTTCACAGGAAAGGATCGCCGCCTACCAGCGGAGGGTCGCTAGGCACTACAACACCAAAGTCCGGAAGAACGAGTTTAGGCAGGGCGACCTTGTCCTCAGAAGGGCGGAAGTGTCAGACCCAAGGCATCAAGGGAAGCTAGATCCAAACTGGGAAGGTCCCTACAGAGTCTCGAGGGTAATACGACCAGGGTCCTATCACCTAGAGACTACGGGGGGAGTAAGGGTACCCCGATCGTGGAACTCCGATAATCTAAGAAAATTCCACCAGTAGTAAAGTGGCGGGCACGCACTCCTGCCATCTGTAAATTTTTCCGTCTGTAGTTCTTTGCAATTATTGCTCTTTTGAACCTTTTAAGTTGTAATTCATCTTGAAATCCGCAAGATTTTATTCATGGATAATACGAGAGCTGGTTTACGGCAATTGAGATTCGGCAATTGAGATTCGGCAATTGAGATTCTCTAAGCAGACAACCTTTAACCCTGCTGATCGGATGACTGAAGATCCACACCTCGGTGGAGGCACAAACAATGCTAGGTTGACCCGGCCGAATCACCCCTTCGGCTCGGAGTTCGGCCAAAGCCGAAAAGACATGACCGAAGGGTCGACCTTTGGTGAAGACCTTGCATCTAATAGACCCTTCGGCTGGAGCCGAGGGTTCACACTTGGTGGATTGCTTGGTGATTCCGACTATTCAAGGGTCGACCTTCGGTGAAGACCTAGCATCTAATAGACCCTTCGGCTGGAGCCGAGGGTACACACTTGGTGGATTACTTGGCGATTCTTACTGAAGGGTCGACCTTCAGTGAACCCTTCGGCCAGAGCCGAGGGTACACAACTGGTTGGTGGTTGCCATCGAATGGACCACCTTCGGCCAAGTCCCAGATTCATGCGACTGACAAACCCTTCGGCTGGAGCCGAGAGGGAAAATACTTGTAAAATATTGCTAGTGATTACAGGGTCGGCCTTCGTCTGACTTACTAACAGGTCGACCCTCGGCCAAGTCTCGGGGCCATGCGCCTAAGGTCAACTAGGGTTTCGGCCCTTTGCAATTATTTATGAATCAAAGATCATCAAATGAACAGATGAAGAAAGATGATTGCATTCATAAAAGCCCGAAGGCAAGGATTACACAAAGCCCGAAGGCAAGGATTACACAGAGCCCGAAGGCAAAAAAGCTACAGAAAAGGCCCGAAGGCTAGTTACATAACAAGAGGGGAGTAGTCTGCGCTGAGGGCCGAGGCGACCTCAAGCAGCGTCTGTCGGGTTCGTGGCCTCGTCTTCTGCGGGGAGTGCCTCCTGGTCCGAACCTCCAAGACCAGGGATCGGAGGGACTTCCCTATGCAGCTGGACCTCGCCTTCCTCGCTGCAGCCTCCACCGTTGGCGTCTGCAACCTCGGTGGCCGATGGCACCGCCTCTGCATCGTCGTCCTCGAAGATGAGGCCGCTGTCTGTGAAGGAAACCCCGGGGTAGCGCCCGAGGACCCAATCTCGGACCTCGGTAGCGCCCATTGTGTACCCCGGGGCGATGGCATTCTTGATCTCCTCCCTGAAGGCCACGGAGGACCGATACTTCTCGACTCCTCGGGCCTCGGCTTCCTGAATGCGGGCCCTCACTTGTGACTTCAACTCCGAGAGCTTCCGATCGCACTCTCGGCGCTCGAGGGCTAGGTCCCTCTCCAGGTGCTCCACCTTCTCGAGGAGGGTGGTGCGCTCGTTGTCTAGGGAGACCTTCTCCCTCTCGCAGACTTCAAGCTCCCGACACATGGCCTCGGCTCGAGCCGCCAGCTGACCCATTTGGGTCTGAGCCTGCACGAAGCACCGAAGGTCAGAATGAAAAAAATATATATATAGTACAAGTAAAAAAGGGGCAGGAGGACCGAAGCTTACCCCCGCCATGTAGATGCACGCGGAGGTGATCAGTGCCGCCGTCCCTTGCTTCTGGGCTTCGGTGGCATCTCGGGGAAGACTCCCCTTCATCACCAACTCTCTGGCAACCCGTCCGACGGCCAGAGTGTCGTCTTCCTTCACCGACCACTGTGGGACGAACCCCACCTCGGCCCTCGCCGACGAGACCTTCGGGCCTCAGGAGGCAGCGGTGGATGAAGGGTCTTGAGCAGGTCCGTCTCTGCCAGGAGCAGCAAGGGCTTGGACAGCCTCGGCAGTCGACCCCTCCACCCTGGGCCTCTTCTTCGGGGTCTCGGAGGACGGTCCTATCTTTTCCTTCCTTTTGGACTTCGGCTGTTGGGGGGCGTCACGTGCCTTGGCTTCCTTTATCTTTGCCTGTCTTGCAGCGGCGGCGGCCTTAGCCTCGGCTCTGGTAACTTGCACTGCAGGAAGAAGCAGGCGTATTAGTACGAAGGACCGACACTCGAAGGAAGCAGAAGGAGGCTAGCCTAACTCACCCGGGCTAAGCCCGAACTTGAAGAGGATGGCGTCGGACTTGAGGCAGTCGGCCTCTACTGGAGAGCAGCCTTCCTGCCGCCTCACCATCGCCAATGACTCCGCGTCTGCCCCGAATAGGGTAGGGGCGGAGTTCACATCCCTAAGGTCTGGGATGCCCCAGACCGTGCCGAAGGGCACCCCCTCGGTCGACTTCACAAAAAAGTACTTTTCCTTCCATCCGTGGATGGAAGTCGGGTAACCCTTCAGGAGCCGAAGGTCCTTTCGGGGGCAGAAATAGTACCAGCCCGTAAGTCCCTTGCAGGCCTGAAGAAGAAAGCAGTTGATGAAAAGTTGAAGGGAGAGGGGCCTCTTATGCCGAACGAAGAAGATGACGAAGCTTAACGCTTGTCGCCACCCGTTCGGCGTTAGCTGGGTTGGGCTTACCCCATAGTGCCGAAACACTTTGGTAAAGAAGGGGTGGAGGGGCAGCCGAAGGCCTGCCTTGAAGGCCTCCTTGTACAGGCACAACTCCTCGGGGTTCCGATAGCTGGCTCGGTCAGAAGGTCTGGGCAGACGGAGCTCGAAAGCATCCGAAACACCGAAGGAGGCCCTCAGCTCCTCCAGTTCTGGTTCGTCCATCGTGGAGACGATCCTGAGGGCCTCAACTTCCAGGGGCTCCTGGGTCTGGGCTCGGGCGTCGAGCACCCTCTCCCTGAACTCCTCACCGTTGGAGCCACCCTTGGACCCCGACGGTGAGGCCGCGGACGATGAGTCGCGGGAGGAGGGAGAGTCGGTGGAATCCGAGGACATCCCTCGGACTTCCCCGGGACTCCTATACCTACGTCTTGGTCTTGACCTCTCGCGGGACGATGGGCTGTAGCCCGACGAGGAAGACATCACTTACTTGTTGCTAAGCTAAGGAAGAAGAGGACGAAGGCTAGAAGGGGATCCGAGGCCGAAGGTGTGCTCTCCGAAGGGAAAAAAGGAAAGGTTGCCCCACAAATGGCCCCCCACATTATATAGAGGGGGGAATGGCGGTACGACTTCCCGAGCATTAATGGCACCGCCACGTCAGGGTACGAAGCCTCGAGGTTTGCGCCCGAACGGACCTAGCAGACGGTCTCACCTTCGGTTGGGAGTTCGGCCAAAGCCGAACGGACCTGACCGAGGGTCCCTCCTTCGGTTGGGAGTTCGGCCAAAGCCGAACGGACCTGACCGAGGGTCCCTCCTTCGGTTGGGAGTTCGGCCAAAGCCGAACGGACCTGACCGAGGGTCCCCCCTTCGGTGGGGAGTTCGGCCAAAGCCGAACGGACCTGACCGAGGGTCCCTCCTTCGGTTGGGAGTTCGGCCAAAGCCGAACGGACCTGACTGAGGGTCCCTCCTTCGGTTGGGAGTTCGGCCAAAGCCGAACGGACTTCACCGAGGGTCCCTCCTTCGATTGGGAGTTCGGCCAAAGCCGAATGGACCTGACCAAGGGTCCCTCCTTCGGTTGAGAGTTCGGCCAAAGCCGAACGGACCTGACCGAGGGTTCCTCCATCGGTTGGGAGTTCGACTAAAGCAGAACGGACCTGACCGAGGGTTCCTCCTTCGGTTGGGAGTTCGGCAAAGCCGAACGGACCTGACCGAGGGTCCCCCCTTCGGTTGGGAGTTCGGCCAAAGCCGAACGGACCTGACCGAGGGGCCCCCCTTCGGTTGGGAGTTCGGCCAAAGCTGAACGGACCTGACCGAGGGTCCCCCCTTTGGTTTGGAGTTCGGCAGAAGTCGAACGGACCTGACCGAGGGTCCCTCCTTCGGTTGGGAGTTCGGCCAAAGCCGAACGGACCTGATCGAGGGTCCCTCCCTCGGTTGGGTGTTTGGCCAAAGCCGAACGGACCTGACCAAGGGTTCCTCCCTCGGCAGGGGGCTCGGTAAAGCCGAACGGTGCTGACCAAAGCTCCCACCTTCGACAGGGGGCTCAGTAAAGCCGATCCGAAGCGGCCAAAGGTCTTTCTCCCGATCGACCCCAAGCCTTGGTCACTGGTAATGCCAAGGCCGAAGGAACAAGTCAATCGAAGAAGATGGTTACTCCCACAGGAAGAAGCTCCTAGTGGAAGTAAGGGGGCTCCTGATACAGCCAAAATAACCTCTCGGTGGGGGCAATGACACGTGTCGCTTCTGAGACACGTGTCCTCCGCCAGACGAAGGTTCCAAGAAACCACTCACACTCTAGCACGCTCGATCACCAAGGCACGCCCGCAAAATCACGCGGGATCACGTTGTCTGCATGAGGGGTATATTCCCCCAGAAGTTTGGACGTATTCAAGTAGGACTCTAAGAGGGAAGAAGGGGAAAAAACCCTAAGGCCGAAGGGCTATATAAGAAGGCACGGAAGAAAGGGGAAGGTAAGTTCTGAGACCCTCACCATTACTCCCTTATTGAACTTTGCGGCCGACCCTGACTTGAGCATCGGAGGACTAACCCCGGACTAAGCTCCGGGCCTCCGTCGTCTGTGTTTGTGTAGGTTGGACTAGCGGGGTTTTTGGCAGCAACAAAACTAAATTTGACGAGGATGAATCAAATTGTATTTAAGTCTCCAATTCCTAAGAAATGCGTTTAATATGAGGGTTCACGGAGTTAGGACTAGACAAACTCCTTGGTCAGTCATACATTACTCTCTGATCCTAATTTTTTAATCAACCTTCACTTTCAAACACTAGGGAAAGCATCAGTAAAAATAATGCAAGTTGTCAAAAAATTTATTCTTTGTTCATTCTTTGTCATTGCAAACTAACTCAATAAAACCTATTTTAAAAAGGTTGTCGTTTAAGTACTTACATTGAGAAACTAAGGCTGCGTTTGGTAATGTTTCAGAAAAACGTTTCTGGAGTTTTTTCGTTCTATAAGAATGAAAAAATGGAATAAAGCGTTTGGTGCATTTATGGTGTATTTCCAAAAAAAAAAAAAA
>NW_024868749.1:54591-64920 GCF_013358625.1 Macadamia integrifolia | reverse complement strand
TATTTTATGTCTTCTTTTCTTTATATTTATAATTTTGTTTCATAATTATGTATTTATATTATATGTTAATATGTTATGATGATTGATGATTGAATATTGATGATTCATGATTGAATATTGATGATGAATTGATGATGAACTTAGTTTATTCACTTTATTGATTTGTTTTCTTGATGAATATCTTACATTGGTATGAATATAAACATTTAATATTTATTTAGCATATGAGTAATAGGATTTAACTAGTATTTGAGTCAAATAAATTGGTTTTATAAAAAAAAGTACATAAGAATGCTTTAGTCAATAAGGCGACGCTTTATGCCCGCCTTATTGCTAAGGCGCTTCGACAGGCCCTCAAACGCCTTAGTCGCACCAGCACCTTAAAAACTATGCTAACCAACTAATAGTCTATATAGGACTTTACAGCTGATGGGCCCAATGGGCCTTTATTGAATTAAAACAACTTAAAAAACACTGAATATAAATCTATTTTTCTTACTTTCTACTCATATTTTAAGCCCATTAAAATGGCCCATTACGAATAAAACCCATGAGATCAAACGCCCAACACATACATAACCCACCTGAGGCTTATTTGCAATATCATAAGTCCATTAAGTGGCTTATCTACATCAACTCGCCCTCTCTTAGAAAAAATTCGTCCTCGAATTTTGTAGAGTGTGAGTGGGATTATAGCATGGTGTACGTGCCTCTTCACACCGTAGAAAAATTCAAGTAGCTCTTTGATAATAAAGATGGATTCTAGAATGAGGAGCTCGATCTTCAAGATACTTTAATGTGATGACGAATTTCACATGCTCAACCTCAAGGTCTTCAGATGTATCCATAAGGTCGTCTTCTAGCACGTCCTCTACTTGCTCTTCTTCGATCATAGGCTCTTCAAGTCCCTCGTCAGTGTTCGTGTCCTCATTCGTGTATGTAATGAGGTTTAAAATATAGATACCACCATCATCCGTCTCACCTTCCTCTGTGTCTTCAGCAGTGGGATTGGCCATCCAATCATCAAGTTGTGGTTCACATACTAACATCTTTGGATTGGCTTCAAGTGCAGCAATGATGGAGTTGGTGTTCAGTCGGTAGGGACAAAATCTAGCAACGTGACCAAAACCTCTGCAATGGAAACACTTGATTTCTCCTTCTTTATAAGTCATAGGTGTTTTCCCCTTGTCTAACGTGGTTGGTGGAACATTGTTTTCCCCTAGCCATGTTTGCCTCAGAATCATGAGCTGGTGGGTAAGAATGTCAAGGAGTTGACTTGAGCAAGTCCCTCACCTCTAAGGATTTGTCGATACAAGTATCCATGGAGGGTATTTTGATCATGCCAAGCTTCTCACGAAAGTCATGCCTTGATCCCATTTTGAAAGGGGATATGAGTAGTTCTTCATCTTCCTTATAGGCACCTGTTTGTGAAAGCAATTCATTGAATCGATTAGCATATTCTTCTACAGCCATAGTACCTTACCTGATGGTACTCAGCATATCGTAGAGCCAACGTCGGTAGGTTGGTGGTAAGAACCTTTCATTGATGATGAACTTTAAGTCTTCCCAATTATGAGGCATCTAGCACCTACGCATGAGCTTGTCTTCTTCATTCTTCCACCAGTCCTTAGCTCCACCAGCTAGCTTAGTGAGAACTAATTGTACTTTTCTTTCTTCAGGCAAACGGTACCACCGGAAGTAGTCATTAAAAGAATTCACCCAATCTTGGTAACAGACAGGATCATGTCTTCCATTGTACTCTTTCAGTTCCAGCTTGACCTTGTATGTATCATCAGGCTGATAAAGCTGATTGTCATACTCATCATACTCTTTATTCGAGCTAGTACATTCCTTCAAGGTTGCATGGTGACTCTTCTGGGAATATTACCAGTGTAATTGACAGTAAGCTGAACATTAGTTTGGGCAGCAATTGGTTGTGTGTTAGAGTGAGCAACAGTACTCTCTTTTAGATCAATCAACCGTCGGTCATATCCATTCATCCTTGTAGATAAGGCTTGAATTATTTTCATCACATCTTGAAGAGTGAGTTGGGGTTCTTTTGATTGAGCCATAGCTCTGATACCACTTAATGCAGGAGTAGATTACAAGAAATTACCCCAGCAATTTATAACCCCAAACAATACAAATAAGAAAAAGAAACAAAGAAATAAGATCATCAAATAAAACCCCAAGGATATAATACCCATACAGGAGCAAAACCAGCCCGAAACCCAACCCGATAAGAGAGAGAGAGAGACTTTCCATAGAGCTGGAGAGAGAGAGGTGCGGCCAAGCCTATAGGGCTCCAATTGAGCTGTAAATTTGGTCGATTGTAGGGCCTACCAAGGGTACAAAAATCCCTCAAATATGAAGAGCTTCTGACGGCTGGATATGGAGTTATACACTTTCTTGATTTTCAGACCTAAGAGAGAGAATGTGATGAATTCTACAGGAACAACAACTTGTCTTCTTCAGATAACCTTCAAGAGAGGATCGATTGATCTTCTAAAAGTGTAGGACCAGTCCTCCAAAGGATCTGCAGATCAGATCTCAAACTTGGGCAGCAATGAGGGTCGATTGGCTTCAAGAATATGAACTCTTTGGCTGGCCGATTCTGATTTTGAATGCTTTAACAGGTCTGAACTTCTAATAACATTAAACAGAAAATAGCAAGGAAATAAAGAAGAAATAAAGGAAGTGGGAGAAAGGTGGCTATCTCAGCCCGAGCTTCTCACCCACAGCTATCCCGTTGCTCTAAGCAATTGATTGCAAATTTTCTTTATTCAAAACTGTCAAATAACGATACATATGCCTCTCTATTTATAGAGGGGAAGTTTATAATCATACTAAAACTAGGAGCTAGTTTCCAAAGAGGACTAGACACTTCTACTACAACTAGGAATTCAAAATAGGACTAGGACTTGACTTTATGACTCCAACATAGAGTATGACTATCTAACTAACTAATAGTCCATATAAGACTTTACACTCGATGGGCCCGATAGGCCCAATGGGCTTTACTGAATTAAAACAACTTAAAAAGCACTGAATATAAATCTCATTTTCCCACTTTCTACTCATATTTTAGGCCAATAAAGTGGCCTATTACGAATAAAACCCATGGGATCAAAGGCCACACACATACATAACCCAACCAAGGCTTATTTGCAATATGATAAGTCCATTAAGTGGCTTATCTACATCAATGCACCATTCCACTTTATCCATCCTACTTTAATTCTTTATGCTGCGTCATCCTATATATCACCTTCTTTATGCATGATGACCCCTAGATTTCTAAAATAATCACTTTGTGTAATCGGTCTCTCCTCCCAATAGGGTCATTTTTCGTGAGCTACAACTCAAGTTCATATCTGGGTTTCCTTCCATCTCCAAGTTGCAGACTTGATTTTCAATTGGTTCTTTTGATCTTTTGGTTCAATTGTGGATGATATTCATAGATTTAGTAGTTGTGAACTTGTGATCCCCCCCTAAATTCCCAACTCGATCCAACCTGTATCGGTGGAGCTTTCTTCTCCTAATCGAAACTAAGTTTCCGCTATTGTTTATGTTTGTGTCATGAGGTTGAAGAAGACCCCTTCATCCCACGATTCTTCTTGGCTTCTAATTTCGTTCATTGTGTTTCCAAAATACCCCTCTTTCACTTCCTTACTACTCTCTACCCCTAACCTTATAATTGATCCAAATATGTCCCATACAAAAATATAAAGACCTTTGTGTCCTAACCCATTTCCACCTCCCCAAGTAACCCTTGAAAATTTTGGTTATATACAGTTGTGCCACTCCATTGTGGATTTGAGCTATGTGGTGATTGGGTGGACCCATAAGCAAATCGAATGTTTTTGACCCAGGTTTCGCTTCTATTCACACACACACACACACACACATATATATATATATATAGAGAGAGAGAGAGAGAGAGAGAGAGAGAGAGAACGGAAGGAGGAGAAGAGACTGCAAGAGAGAAGAATCGTTACTCTTACAGTCCCTCTCTACCACTATATATCTTGTATAGCAAGGAATAGAAAAGTAGAAGTATACTCTAAATAGGAAACAAAGATATAGTCTAACTCTGAGACAAAACACAAGGCTAAGAGAAAAACTTAACCCACAAGAGACAATCCCTTTATTTCCAAGCAATGACGAAGGGAATCAACTCCCTAGAATTGAAGACTTTCCCTCCACTGAATCTCCCTCCCTTTCAATCACTATGAACATCAACGTTACTGAGAAAGTCCAATATATTAAAACCTCTCCCCCCCCCCCCCCCCCCAAAATCCAATCAATCCCTACTACAGATAGAAACTCACCCACAAAATATGTAGGCTATGCTTTGATGCCAAGAAAAAAAGAGTTTGAGGAGAGAGCAAGACACTTTAAAAAAAATCATTGTGTACTTATGATTTTTATCTTATTATGTTTTCTGTACTATTTTCTTTTCTTGGCATCCAAACAGAGCGTAATTAACAACTTCCTCAACCGGTGCACCAAGCCAGCATATAATCCTCATTCTCTACCCTCTCCTAAAGAGGTTACCAATTGCAAATATCTGTTCAAAGCATATGCAGTCCACATGAAAAAAGCAATCCTTGGAGGAACCTTATGATTCCAAATTATTTCATACAAAGAAGTTTCACCTCCACTATGTAGAATCTTGGAAAAAGACTTCACCAAAAACCTTCCAGTCCCATTTTCACTCCAAGCCCTTGCATTCCCCTCATTAGTTTTTGTAGATTCCAATGCCCTTCACTAAATCCACCTTCCAATCCTTTGATATTGATCCTCAAAGTAAGAACCCATACCCTTATATTTCTCTTACTCTAAATTTTTTGTTCCACCAATGCATTTTGCTTTCAAGATTCCCTTCTATTTTCCTCACTCTACATTTGTTCTTCCACCAATGCATTTTGCTTTCAAGCTTACCAAAAAGATCCAAGAAAACATCCTTTAAAGACCCTTCACCACATTAATGGCCATGCCAGAACCTCACCCATTTCCAATCCTTACCACATACCTAATCCCCTTGATTATTTGGGGTGATTATAAATCCCGTTCCAAACAACCCCACCAATTTGAGCCATTCACCCTACCCGACTACTTTAGCTCCTTAGAACAATATCCTCGGGTTTTTTACGACCTGGAACTCCACTTCACTTGAATAATGCGAGAAGCTTCTATTGTGGTAGGAATTTGGGTTGGGAAGGAGCAAACCAAATTATTTTTCAAGACAAGTCCTTGGCAAAATTAAAAGCGAAAGTAGAAAGTTGTTGGCATCAATAGACATGTTCAGAGGCACTTCCCTTCATGTCATATTGGGAGATTGAAACAAAGTGATCAGATTACCCCATTATACCAACCAATGAGCACTCCTGGACTCCTCTTGTCGTCTTTCAAGCTCATCTTTTGTGGTAGCTCCATCGGCTCTCCAAGCCCACCTGGTATAGAAGGGGCAATCAGGGATAACAAAGAGGACACTATCAATGTTTATGTGGACGTCATCGGCATTGCCAACTTGAATAAAACAGCACTTATGTTACTTATCTTGGATTGCTGTTAAGCCAGTAAAAAAAAACGAACTCATTTGAAGGATAATTGAGATTCAATCTAGTCCGTATTTGGCCCCTCAAGACTAGCTTATCATACTCAAGGTGCTTGATCGAATTGCACTTGTAGGAATATTACATTATGCTTGGATCTACTAACTTCAGCTGATGAATTAGCAACGGAGGAACATACTTCGGAAGTTATGCCTACTGTTATGTACAAATAGTTCTTGTTTTTATTAGCATCCTTAAAATAAAGAGTTTGTGTATTATATGTCTACCCACACTGCAGGTTTCTCATTATCGATTTGGAACTTTTGATACTAGTATGTTCCCACTTTTTGCGTTTTTAGTTTACCCTGAAAAGGACAATACAGAGCAAGAATATTATAGCCCTTCAAAAACCCAGGAAGTAAACATGCAGAAAAAGAAAACTACACTTTTTTGCATTCTTTATTTTGCAGGGGGGGGTTGCAATAGAAGCATCCTAGCATAGGGAAAATTATCAACGAACTTACTCAAAAGAACAATTTTTTTTTTCTTTCAAAAGATAAGCATGTAAATCAGAAAAATCTCAAAACAATGCTAACAGTTACCAGAAATCCCGTTTGATGTTCATACAGAAAAAGAAAGGCACAAGTCCGCTCAGGCACTCAAAAGTTCAGAAAAGTTAAAAACTTGGACAACAGCCAAATGATACAACTCGTATAATTATTATGTTTTTTGAAAGAGATGGGGAGAATGTATATCAAGTAGTAGTCCATAAGAGCCAATAAAAACTCCAAAAGGCCAACAAGATCCAGCATTGGAACAGAGGAAAATCGATCCAATAAATTTACGAAGACCGTGACAAACAACCAAACTTTAATCCACCCCAAAAACATAAACGCCAACAACAACAACAGAAAGGAAAAACCATCAAAACCCATCAACAACTCACACTTCTGAAAATCTCTGCAATATCCCCTTCTGTAACACATCAAGAATTTAAGGAGAAAAATTAATAAAACTAAAGAAACCAGTACAAACCCACCAACCAACAGGCCCCAACTATTAACTAGGCATCCATCGATCAGGAAGAAGGGCGAAAACAAAGATGCAATGACATAGCTTGGATTCATTCATAAAACACCAAGGAAAGTATAGAATCAAAGCAGACTTCCAATCCACTGAAATAGAAAGAATAGAAAGAGATGGATAGAGAGAGATAGAGAGACGGACCTTCCAACTGAGAGATACATAGTACTCAAACTTATGTGCTATGTAACGAAACCACGTCGACAAGGAAACCATTGCAAGCTCTATCTGTCATAACGAAGCATTCCCCTCTCCCCTCTTACGCCTGAGCCCTCCCTGCCTTCTCTCTCTCTCTCTCTCTCTCTCTCAATGTCTCTCTCTATCGAAAAAAATTGTCTGTAATTCCGATCTCGTACAATTCCATGAAATATTGGTGTATGCAGTCATTGTTTGTAATTCCGATCTCGTACAATTTCGTAAAATATTGGTGTATTCAGTCATTGTTTAGACGTTTACTAATCTCTCTCTCCAAAATCCCTGCTTAGTACTTAAATTTGCAAATTAGGAGTTTGGGGTAAACTGTAAACCCTTTTCCATCTCGTGATTCTCGACCGCACTTAGCGCGTGATGTGGCAAATTTCCTATCACCACGGGCCCACTCTTTAGTGGATCTTACGTGGCTACCCTACCATCACGGGATCACAGGTCACACCATCACGGGCATTTGCAACTACCGTTGGATTTTACACCACGATTGTTTCACTCTTCGCCGTGTTCCACACTTGCAC
Organism: Macadamia integrifolia; assembly: GCF_013358625.1. NCBI lineage: Eukaryota > Viridiplantae > Streptophyta > Magnoliopsida > Proteales > Proteaceae > Macadamia > Macadamia integrifolia. The sequence goes on along the minus strand of NW_024868749.1, from coordinate 57,551 downwards.
TATTAATGGAAGGATGATTAATGCCTTGCTCTATGACTGCCACGTGGTATTTGGTCATATAAAACGGTCAGTTTTGGTGGGTTTACCAACATAAACGCCAACAACAACAACAACAGAAAGGAAAAACCATCAAAACCCATCAACAACTCACACTTCTGAAAATCTCTGCAATATCCCCTTCTGTAACACATCAAGAATTTAAGGAGAAAAATTAATAAAACTAAAGAAACCAGTACAAACCCACCAACCAACAGGCCCCAACTATTAACTAGGTATCCATCGATCAGGAAGAAGGGCGAAAACAAAGATGGAATGACATAGCTTGGATTCATTCATAAAACACCTAGGAAAGCATAGAATCAAAGCAGACTTCCAATCCACCGAAATAGAAAGAATAGAAAGAGATGGATAGAGAGAGATAGAGAGACGGACCTTCCAACTGAGAGATACATAGTACTCAAACTTGTGTGCTATGTACCGAAACCACGTCGACAAGGAAACCGTTGCAAGCTCTATCTGTCATAATGAAGCATTCCCCTCTCCCCTCTTACGTCTGAGCATAGTTAGCAAATTCGGATTTGGGAATTATTCGAAATAATTGGATTGATTAATTTAAGGATTCGATAAAAAAAGCGGCCAAAAAAGCTTATTGGGTTTTTTTTGTTTTAAATACTGTTTAAGTGGACCGAATAATTTGGTTTAATTCGGTTCGGTCCGAATTATTCGCGTTTTATATTTACTTTTGAAAAAATAGCTAATTTTACCGAATTTTATTTTTAATTTGGATTCAATCAGAATTTTTGGTTAAATTCGGAAAAATTTGATTCAGCCGAATTGATAACTAGGCGCCTGAGCCCTCCCTGCCTTCCCTCTCTCTCTCTCTCTCTCTCAATGTCTCTCTTTACTGGTGTATGCAGTCATTGTTTAGACGTTTACTAATCTCTCTCTCCTAAATCCCTACTTAGTACTTAAATTTGCAAATTAGGAGTTTGGGGTAAACTGTAAACCCTTTTCCATCTCGTGATTCTCGACCGCACTTGGCGCGTGATGTGGCAAATTTCCTATCACCACGGGCCCACTCTTTAGTGGATCTTACTTGGCTACCCTACCATCACGGGATCACAGGTCACACCATCACGGGCATTTGCAACTACCGTTGGATTTTACACCACGATTGTTTCACTCTTCGCCGTGTTCCACACTTGCACTATTAATGGAAGGATGATTAATGCCTTGCTCTATGACTGCCACGTGGTATTTGGTCATATAAAACGGTCAGTTTTGGTCTGGTTTTTGACCGGTTCAAATCAATGTTTTATATGTATCGACTCAAACCGGGATTGACCATTGAGTTTTTGGTCTGGTTCAAGCTTTTCTGCTTCGGTTCAGTTTAGATATTTCAGACAATAAAATCAGGGGGCCGGTTCATTCAAATATCACAATTTTATGCAATTCAATTGGTTATGGTTCGCCTTCGGGGTTTACCTGTTCCAGCCAATAAAAAATTTTGAGTGCCAATCCCATGAGGTTTCATGGTTCAGATGGGCTTCGGTCTTGCCTAATTCATGCATGGGTCTTCATAAGCGTGGGGATTTTACCTGTTTCTACTCAATAAAATTAGGGTGGATCGTGGGTTGCTCGTTGTTAGAAAATAAAAATCTACTCATGTTTCATGTTGGTAGTTGGATTGGATGATTTGTTGGATCATTATATAGTTATGGAAAAGGGTTCTCTAAACAAGCAGCACATAGAGGAGTGCTCCAATAAGAACCAATGAAATGAAAGACAGCGAGATCATCTCTTACTAGGAGGAGAGCGATAGACCGAGATCCTAACATATCCTAAATCAATGGCTCAGAGAACTTTTTCGCTATATTTATATTGTTATGATTTAATGCTAAAATCCTTTGGAATGAATTTTTCTGAGATTTACCCATGAGCCCCACCTTCAAGAGGGCATAAAAAGCATCATACAATTAGTTTTGGGAAAAAGGTTCTCTAAGCAAGTTGCAAAGAGGAGCACAACAATGAGGTATGACAAATTGATATGGTATACTAGAGGGCAGTGAGATCATCTCATCTAAGAAAGAGATACACACACATACATGTCCCAGCACGCCCTGCCCTAGCTGCTTAAATAACGTTTTCTCTAAATTTGTGTTGTTACGACTTACGAACTCAAATCCTTTGGAGTGATCGTTTAGTAGATTTTATCACCAGCTACATTCAAGGGAACGTAAAAAGCATCATAATATTGGTTTTTGAGATGGGATTTTATGAGCAAACGACATAAAAGAGTACTCCAATGAGGTGGAACAAAATAATACGATACAATAGAGGACAGCAAAATCATTTCATATGAAGGAAAGAGAGACATGCACATAGATGTTAGTATCCCCTGCCCAACAGTTCATAGAAACTTTTCTTCCTTTAGTTTTTTATAATTTGTACTAAAAAATTGGGGTTTATTAAGAAAAAGTTAATGTGGTTGGATAAACAGAGAAGGATGATTTGATAAATCTAATTGTCAAATAGGAATGAATGAATTATGATAGTATTCTGGATAATCAAATGAAAAATAACACATTATTTGGATTGGGGACATTTTGAATTTCACAATAAAACTCAAGTCATTTAACCTTATGTATTAACATTATCCCATATTTTTTTTAATATATATTTTTTTAATTCCAAATATTTAAAGATTTTTTATGTATATTATCTCTCTTTTCAAATTCAAAATCTTTGAATATCTTATTTTCTTGACTACTAAACATACAGATTGTGTCTGATTATGAGTAAGTGACAGGAAACTGAACATTTCAAACCCAAAAAAGGAAATTATAATCATTACCCCTAAAAGAAGCTGGCTTATAATGCCATTACAAAATGATCAATAATGATAACAAAGAGGGACACCAATGGAAGATTGTGCTTAGCCATCCAACGGTTTCCCACCC
>NW_024868749.1:50893-54571 GCF_013358625.1 Macadamia integrifolia | reverse complement strand
CACCCGCCACCCGCCACCCGCCACCCGGTGCGTGACCTAGGACAAGCCTTTATATGCTTAAAGATTGTTGCATTGAAGATGATCTAAATTATCCATTAAATATGGAAACCTCTATCCAACCACCTCTAAATTAGGATTTAATAGATGATGTGGTTAATTGGATTGATCTATATAAGTACCGGTAGTGTCAATTAATGTGGACCTAACTATTTTTTACGTGAGAAGAATATAAAAGAATCTATACAAAGAAGCAATATATTCCGATAAAAGTATTCATCTATGACCTCAATGAAGCAACGAATCATTTTAAGTGGATATTCTGAGTAAACTTTTTGATCACCCATAAACCCCGTCCAGATAAATATTGTTTTGAGTAAGCTTCTAATGACTTATAAGAAGCCAGCCCAAAAATGTGTGATGAACTCATAAATGAAGCCTTCACACACAGGGAGTACACAAAATTAAATAAACTGCCAACTAATATTGCACTTTGTTTACTTTGGTCCATTTATTATTTTGGTATTTTACATACATATGATAAAAGATAGAAAATAAAAAATTCAGGACATATTTCGGCAAATTTACTTTTATCTTTCGATTCAATAATTTCCACATATAGTATTTGTCTATTTATATTTTAGGTAGGATATCAGTGTACTGATGGCATCAGATGAAATCACCCACACCAAACCAATGGGATCATGGGAGGAGGTGTCTCATCGGGATCCACATGTTAGTGAAGGGAGAGAGTGTTGGAGTACTCATGATGTCGATGTAGGCACAGGGTTTCAAGAATAAGGATCACATCAACTAATCCCGATTTTGATCAATACGACTCATCCCATCCTCGTACACAAACTAAGGTTAGGGCATGTTTTGGCTGATCTGATCGATTTTTCACCTATCTTGCCCAATTCTGATTCAGATTCAGAATCAAAATTTGGTTCTAAAACCCCGTCGGATCATCATTTTCCTCAAAGACTTGTTTATCTAAGAGGTTTGTTGAGTGGGATAGTTATATGAACGTTTGAAAAGCATAAGATTTTAGGTTGCTTGAGTGTACAGGGTGCATTGTTTTAGAGCATAGTATCGAAATGGGTATCGACCATCCCCATAATCATTATGGTATCGGATCACTTGTACCGGATAGAAATACCCTTGGTTTCCTTTAAAAAATGATATTTTGAATTTTTTTTCCCTTGATTTGTATCGTTCAATCGGTACGGATCACCCAATACGGGCGATCCAATACCAAATTACAAGCATGATAGGGTGGGATTTAGAGTGGACAATCAAAGATTGATTAGGCAGGGTTTCTTGTCCATGGGAAGGGAAGTTTCAACCCCATACATTAGGGTATAAGTTTATGGGGAAAAATATTTATGCAGAAGGGTGTGGATCCTGCGCCTAAGCACATGAGGATAACTAGTCCGGCCCCATTAAAAGGAAAATGACATCTCTATAGATGCTTTGTCCATATTCTCATTAACACTTAGGCTGCGTTTAGTAACGTTTATGTTCCAGAAATGATGTTTCGTATTAGAAACGAAAATTTCAGTTTCTATGTCAAAACACCGTTTTTAAACGAAAAAATGGTGTTTGGTGAATTTATTTCAGAAACTGTTTCAGAACGCATGTCTTTTCTTCTCTCTATGTGCGAAATTGTGAAAAATGAAGAACTAGGGCAGAAGACAAGTTTATCGGGAATGATTTCCCTAAAATCACTCAAATAGTTTTTTTTTTTTTTAACGAAACTGAGAAGACGGAACAACTATTTGTTGTTTGGTCAATTCCCATTTCTACTATTCTTTTTTTATATTTTTGTTCCAAAAAAAGAAAACTCGTCTATGATGCACCATATGCTTTATTCCTTTTTTTATTCCAATATGGCGAAAAAAACTTCATAAACATTTCAATGAAATGATATCAAATGCAGCCTTACCTGCGTAAAACCGCACTACCCTCCAAGAAACACGCCCCCAAGTTTATGATAGAGGGAAATTTTTCCATAGGTGAAGAGAAACTTTTATTATTTCACACTAAAAGTTTTCTTACTAACGAATTTTGTTGCTTGCATGAGAAGATTTTGAAGTTACGGAAAAAGTTAAGCCTCCAACCGAAAAGCAAAAGGAATCACAGGGACAATATTGGAAAAATGGTTTTTCCCAAATAATATCCAAAAAAAATAACCACTTTAATTTATCGATCTGGATGAACAACCCAAACGGGCAGAACAAATCGAATTGAAGGAATGGATTCATCACAGAACTCGTCTTCTGCGGCTGCAACTGGTAATGGCGCCATCACCCAAACCAACGTTGCAGACGATCCAAAGCAGAATCTCAACCAAGTCATCAACTCTATACAGAAGACTCTCGGTCTTCTCCATCAGCTTCACCTCACTGTTTCCTCTTTCAGCGTCGCTTCTCAACTCCCTCTCCTGCAACGCCTGTAAATAAATTTATGCCTCAGATCTAGCTAACTTAACCTTTTTTTATAATCCCTTTGGTTCCTTCATTTTTGGTTTATGTTTTATATTATAGCCTCGGGTTGTTTCTTGATTTTAGGGTGTACATTTTACTGTTGCAGGAATGCTTTGGTTTCGGAACTTGACACAATGCTGAGATTAGCGGAAAATTGCAACATTCAGGTTCCTATGGAGGTGGTTAAGTGAGTCTTTGCTCTTAACTTTATGTAATTTCATGGTATTTGGAAGCTGATGTGTAGAAGAAAATATTTACAATTGCTTGTGTTTTAGTTTAATTGATGACGGGAAGAATCCGGATGAATTTACGAGGGATATTATCAATAGCTGCATCTCCAGAAATCAAATTACCAAAGGAAAAACTGATGCGTTCAAGGTAATCTTTTCTTGCTATCCATGTCTAGAGAATTCAGAGATGCATTTTTGTTTTCTAGGGTAAGGTCATTTGCTCATTGGTATGCGTTCGTGTATGCTTCTTGAAGGGTTGCACGAATTTTTATGGTGGAGATATTGTTTAAAATCTTTACCAATTGCTTACTTTTTATTCTACTGTACCACTTTTTGGGTTCTGGTGCATTATGAATTGGTAGAGGTAAGATATCCTGCTGGACCATAAGTTGATGCTTTGAATTCCATTTCTTGTGAAGCAAGATGATGTTTATCGAATTTCAATAAAGAATTCATTTGAGAATCAAATAAAAAGAATCGTCATTAGTCAATAGTTAATGATTAGGATTAACAGAAGCTGCCTGAGGTTTAGTGCTATCCATAGATTTAGAGATCTATTTTTTATTTTATTTATTGGGTATATGGGGGCATATGGCATGTGAGTACAGAAAACTGACGGTTTCATATCAGAGATTAGTCACATAAATTGATTCTAGAATGTGGAATTGGTCTTCCAGGTTCTCATTATCTGTTGGTCTGTTGCTTTCACATGTATCTTGTTTGCCTAACGGACTCTGTACTATAAGCTTCTGAGGTGACTGTTCAGAACTGTTGATGCGTAGGGCCTTCTCTCGTGTTAAAGCTCATCTGGGCTTTGAATTTTTTTTTTTTTTCTATCATCAAAATCCATTTTCTGTTATGTCTATGAAATAATCATATAAAACTGCATTTGTTTCGCCGTAAAATATTTTTCTCGGAAATTACAAAATTTAGTTTATATTTTCCTGCCATATTTTTTTTTTTTT